>NW_024537615.1:0-280685 GCF_016628075.1 Suillus paluster
TGATTTCAGGATATATTCTATGTGCATTATTTCCCGTTTCATCCGGTTGCGATCGCGGAACACACGCATTTACCCCCTTTGTACATGCACCTATCCTACAGTATCTCCACTGGCATCTTTCACAGGCGGCAGGCCTATATTTCCCTTTCTTGTCGCTCTTTATGGTCTCTATGTTATATGGTTTCCGAAATGGCTTCATGCTGGACATAGAGCCCCAGATGATGTTTTTTTCTAATCAAACTCATTGTCCAATAAATAACGACGGTGTTTTGATACGACTCAGGTTGACATGGAGCCTCGACTTTCTTTGCATCGTAGAAATTCTACCGGCGAAGTATGAGCTGTGGAAGGTGCGCACCTTATTTCGTTGTCGTTTCTTTTGGGTCAGACTTGGATTTTGCCCGGAAATTCTGCCGGCGAAGTGCGAGCTTTGGAAGGTGATCACGTCATCTTTTTGGGTTGACATTTTCTACTGCGGTATTTGGATGTATATTGTTGAGGGCGGTGGCGCAATACGTGGGTTTTGTCGACACTACAAATTGCAATGGCATGGATCTGATATGACAGTATTTTTTTGTCAGTTACGACACCGAATTCTTCCCTCTCAACTCTTCAGTCCCGTTACGACCCCCCGGAAGTGCTAAATACAGGAGATGCCACATACAAGGGGCGGAAACTATCTCCCCGTGTGGTTATAAGGTGCGTTTGGTGCTTTGGGTGTCTACCCACGTACTGCTCTAACCATGATTCCCGCGGTCGATGTTCGCCTTGGTATGTTCGCCGCCTTACCTATTTTCTTTCTTGGCATCACCGCTCCCAAGCGGTTCATTAAGAACAGGTAGAACCTTACTCCTGGGCCAATGCCGCTCCCACTAATAGGGAACGTCTTATCTATCGACGCTAAAGAATCGTGGTTGACCTATACTCAGTGGCATGCTGCTTATGGTACTATCAGAGAACTCGTGAGTCTACCCAGGGTACTTTACGTCGATTACGGCGTTTTACATGGCTTTATATGGCTTTATATTCCAATATAAAGGAAAGAAGTTCTATATATGACGATGCATCGTCATATAAGCCTTTATCTGCGGCTCATCAGTTCACTGATGGCCCACATTGACAGGCAGTTTAGTGCATTTCTAGTGCAGACTATTCTATCAGAGGATCCGGTCCCCGCGCGGATTCTGGACCAGGAGGTGGTCGTGATCAATTCTCAGCATATTGCACCCCTTAATGGACAAGCGTTCTCGTATTTACTCCGATCGACCATACGTAGCCACAAGGAAGTCGTGTGTTCTTCTAATATTCTTACCATCGAATCATTCTGAAGTGCGGGCGGGTTTGAGTGGTCGATCAACTTTTCATTCACAGCTTATGGTGACGAATAGCATCTTTCCCGGCGACTTTTCCACCAAACTTTCCGTCCCGACTCTGCAGTAAAGTTTCGCCCCGTGCAGATGACACGGGCTCGTGAGATGATCGTCAATCTCATTGATGACCCTCGACATTGTCACGCCCACTTCGCAACGTGAGCCAACCGGTTTATTGATATTGAGCGGTTATTAATCCTATTCCAGGTTCTCGTGCTCTGTTGTGATGTCAGTTGTCTATGACTACCAACCCAAAGCTCGTGATGATCCCCTGGTTCGAACCGCGGAAAATGCAGTGGCTCTTGGGTTTCTACGATGACCCCAGAGAAAGCAATCTTGCTTAAAACTTCCCCTTCTGTGAGCTCAGCGTCCTCGGTTGAGAAAGAGTTAACATTCTGTACTCTCATGCAGTACTGAACTTACCTGACTGGTGCTGTGGATCCTCAATCATACGCAATGCTCGAGCTTCGAAGAATGGCATGACGGAGGTGCCGTTCCGATATGCGCAGCAGCATATGGTGGGCAATTTTTGTATGCGTTATTCAATTCGGTCCTAGACATTGATTACATGCTTGCCAAGGCCGAAAACTTGTCCCATGGCCAGTTTTCAATGATGACAGAAAATCTACGACGGGTGGAGAAGCAAGACGAGGCATCCAAACCAATGTTCGAGACTGCATTAAAGAGAGCAGTTACTGCTGCTATTTTAGGTTCGTGACCATTTACGAGGGATGGTAGGCTCTTGACAAATACACGCTATGTAGGTTCATATGAGACGGTCAGCAGGTGTCCCACATGCTACCTCGAGTGACGATATATATGATGGTTACTTCATCCCAAAAGGTCTGTCGTTTTTGTCCAATCAACAAACCATTTATAATATCGTACATCAGGAGCGACTGTGATATGCAACGCATGGTCAGGTATATTCTCCCCAGCTGTCGAGATGCTGACATTATCTTGCAGGGGCATTGCACGAGATGAAAAGCGGTACCCCGACCCGTCTCGTTTTATGCCAGAGAGATTCATGGACGTCAGCGGGGCATTGACGGATGATGACCCTGCGTAATACATTTTCGGCTTAGGACGGCGTGGATGTCCAGGTGGGTTGATGCTGCACGGCTTGTGATGAGTTAAGACATTAACATTTTTTCAATTAGGCCGGTATACTGCTGGTACCTCAGTGTGGTCTGCTATTGCGACCCTGTTGGCCACGGTGGACTTTCTCTTGCCAAAGATGACCAGGGCAGAGGGATTAACTTCACCCCTCAATTCACGACGGGACTTACTCAGTACTTGGTTTCCTAGTATCATTTCACTCTCTCATTACTTACAGTTTCTTCGCTTTAGCTCCGCTATGGTCTTTCCTTGCAGTATTTCACCACATACTCACATCCATTCAGGACTTATGATGACGAGTGACATTGAGCAGTAACTTGTGTGGGGAAGGATTTTGTATATAATTTGGCAGAGTCCTGTAATCAGTTACACGGGCAGAATGCAACTAAAGTCTCTATCTGACAGCACGCGTAGGACAGTTCATTGAAAGGTACATAGTTGGCTGATCCCGAGCCTAACATAGTTGCATATGTGAGTTTCGAGGGAATCGCTGGGATTCATGTTCCATACAGACCAGCCAGGGTTCATTATATTGCCACGCGCAGTCGCGAATCGCGACCTCGCTGGGTCCACTATCATCATTTGCTCTAAGGTAATTCATGCAGCTCACTGGATTGTACACATACATAGCTCATCTGGGTCACCCCCAGGTCAAACGTTGCCGTCCTGCGAGGTTAGTTTACGGAGGATCACGTGAAGATATCAGGCAACTCGTGGTACTTAGTCTCGTACGCACCAGGTATAGCACAGATGCAGAAAAGGGGGAAGTAGATGCATGCAAGGATACGTCTAGGTCATATCAGTCTAAATCAGTATAGAGCGACGTTGGCACAGAAGACGATGAAATGGGTGCACATACTGTGCCTCAACGTTGGCCGGAATAGCACGTAGTATACGATTATTACGATCTGCACAACAGAAGGTCAAACTACCGGTGGTACAGTAACATAAAAAAACAGAAGGTTGCGGACAGGACGTTTGCTGGTCTATACAATTCCCGACAACAATCTCGGACGACCACAACTGGACCAGGTCTTGTACACCCAACTTAGGCCCATGCCTCCAACTCCAGACTTAATGTAAGGCTGAGTGTGAGTTCGGTAGGGAATTGTGATCGAAACGAGATAGAAATGAGACGCGTTAATAGGTAACGCGAAGAGGGATTGGTCTAGGACTAGAGACGAGGACTTTCTAGAGGCTTTTCGGTCGTACTTAGAGCGGGGATCTCACTGTAAGATTCGCTGTAGGTATGAGTGTACATTGGTAGTATATACACGTTTTTTTTTTTTTTTTTTTTTCTTCGAATACTTGTTTAAGCCGGATCGAGCGTGAAAATACTTGACGGCGAAGTGAAAATACTTGACGGCGAGGTGAAAATACTTGGTGGCGAGGTGAAAATACTTGATGAAGGAACAGAGATGGTGTAATGTGAGCACAAGGTAAGGTACTGAATGGTAAGATGAAAAGAGATATATCCGCGTGACTCAGATGCGAAGAGTGTTACTCTTCGCATCAGTGACTCACGCGGATGACTTCGAACGTATGGTTCATGCGTCTTGTTTTTGAATCACGGTCGGTGCGTAAAGGACATGGCGTCCTTACATTAATACACATTCTCCATTCTACAAACATCCCCTCAAACAAGCACCACACTATCCAACACCGAAAATCCACTAGCGACCCCACCCTCATTACTGTCCGCCCCCTTTGTCCTCACAAGCCACCCCACTTCCCTCTCCACCACCTTCCCGTCTCCAAATAAGGCATATCCAAAGATCCCTAGCTCAGAAACGACTTCTGCGCGTACGACTGTCTTCTTTGTGTCCCCGTCATTTACACCTGCATTCGCGTCCCCCGCACCCGAACTCGAACTCAAAGGGATTGCGCGCATGAAATAGCCCCCTACCCCGCGCGGCGTCTCGATCATCTCCATCGCGATCCAGGCTTTGCGTTCTTCTGCTGGTAGGGCGTCTAAGAACGCGGGGATGGCTTCGCGGTATACGTTATTCCCACCTCCCTCGCGTTGGGGTTTGAGTACGAGCGAGGAAGCTTTGAGGCGGGCGAGATGTGTTCCGGGTGGTGTAATTCCTTGTCCTTGTCCTGGAGCTGGGAGATGGTCAAGCGCAGCAACTATATCAGCGTCCTCCGAGTCGAGCGCCCACATGCTCATCCAGGTTGCCCGGATATCTGTTGCGTGTGCTGAGAGGTCAGGAGCGTCTGTGCCCCATCTCGCGCCTTCGTTGCCGAGGAAACGTTCGAGTACCCCGGGGTGTGTGAGTGCTTCCTGGACTTTCTTCCCGCCTGCGAGGTGCAGGGGAAGGGAAGGACATTTTATGGCGCGACTGCGCTCAAGGAGAAAACGCGTGTCGTAGTAGGACGGTGTGGGGAAGTCGGAGGGGACTAAAGATGCGCGGAAATAGATTGTCGAGATTTCGTATGTCAATGAATGGGTTGGAAAGGGAAGGGTGACTGTGAGGGCATGCGTGGAGGGGTCGAGGGATGCAGAGATGGCGAGGTCGGCGAGTGTTTGACGGATGACGTGGATTTTGTATCTGTCCTGATAGGTTATTTGATGAATTATGGGAGGAGATGGGGATGTACTTTTCGAGTAACTCGTACTCTACCCATCGTTGGTCAAAGACATTGCGTTCGTTGGGTAGCACAACGAATAGGATGCGCGCACTGGATTGACGTGAATTAAGTATTACATACTTAAAATGAAGTTAAACTGACTCTGAGACGCCGTATGCTTCGTGAGCTTTGGCAAGACCTTCAGCCAGTCCAGAGTTGGCGCGATTCTCTGGGAAATTATCGGCCGTGAGATACGGTGATGCGGAAAAGTAGGAGGTAGACGTCAATATATGTCTACACCACGTACATCAATCTCTACGGGAAAAAAAAGAATCCAACAAGACGGACGCACCTATGCATAGCAGCCGCACGCTCACAATGCGAACCAGACGAAGCGACAGTATTAAACTCGACTTGCTTCAGCGCAAATCTATCTTCCGCAGCCTGTAAAAGATAATCGGATCTAAACAGGCCGAGGTGCAGCGGCTACTTGCAATCAGCGCCTCTCCACGCATAAGTAAAAAACAAGTCTCAGACCTACCTGTACAATACCGTGCTCCCGGATGCGTTTCCACCCATTCCACAGAATCCCAGTAAATTCATCCGCCCTCCCCGCGCCTTCCTCAGCGCCCATCACTGTATCTAAGAAGTGGGTATCCATCGCCACGCGTGCGTAGAGGACATTGTATACGTTCTGCAGTCCTCTTGCAGCTTGGAAGTGCGCACGGGGAAAGGGCGCGGGAAAGAGCGAGAGGGGGACGTGGATAGCGGAGGTTGGTATGCGTGGTTGGGTGTCGGAAGGTGGGAGGTATAGTAATCCGTGTGAGAATGCATATGTGATTGCGGTGAGTGCTAGAGCTTCTAGGTGCTCTGGGGTGAGCTGGGGAGGCCAGGCAGAGAAATCGAACGAGGTGGTCATTGATAAGTTGAAGGGGGCACGTACCGATGAGTTACAACTTTATAAGACGATGGCAATAGGTGTACGTACACCTCGATTTTATGCCTACCATGGCGCCATCCTTCCATCAAATAATCGAAGTTAATCTATCTGTGAAGTTTGCTCAGAGTGATGTGAACCTGCAATCAGTTCAGGAACTCGCATTGTCCCCCCCCCGTTTGGGAGCCGATCTACTTCGCAATGGTAACAGGGTACCGTATACTCCAGACCCCCAAAGAGTCGAGTTAGACACTCACTGAACAGCAGCTGCCGCTGAGTTGCATACCTTGGTCCTTGGATACCTGAAGACCAGCGTGAACGTAATACAAAGCAGTGGGCTGCACATCGCGCTTCTCGTTGTGCGTGATAAGCCTATAAGGAGCTAAGTCTAGGGTCACCGACTTTGCCGGATTACGTCCGTCCGTCGGATAACCTGAAAACCGTTCATAATAGCCACGTGGTTCGCGTGCGACACAAGAGTAAGCCGAATTTCTGCAGCGACTACCATCGTCGGCGACGTCCCCGCCGCCCCTTTGTCCGTCGTTGAGCACATTATGTTATCCGCTACTCGGTCGTCTGCTGGTCGTCTATCAGCTCGTCGCCTATCATCTCTACCTCGCTCATTGACCACAGACTCTACTACTGCTCAGACTATCCATCCCCCACCGCCTCCCCTCTCAAAGCCAGAGACAAGCAAGCCTCGTCAGTCGCGATTATACCCGCGCCCGCGCCCAGCTGTCCCGCATCAGCGACAAGCACTCCCAACCCTTCCTCCAAGTTTCGGGCGGAACCAGGTCCTGCCGGTTCCAGATTCCACTCGCGCCCTTCTAGAGGACATCGTAGGATCGTTTGAAGCGCCCATTCGATATGCATTTGCCTACGGATCTGGAGTTTTTGAACAGGCTGGGTATGAGAAGCAGAAGGGCAAGGAAGAAATGCCGATGCTAGACTTCATATTTGCGGTCACTCATTCGGACCACTGGCACTCGATCAACATGCAACAGCACCCCGGTCATTATCCCCTGCATGCACGCGTACTAGGATCATCATTCGTCTCCAAGATGCAAGATATGGGCCCTGGACTATGGTTCAATACGTTTGTGCCGATGAAGGGGGTCGTACGTCACTTTCGTTCGTACTGCTCCACTGTGCGCTTATTTCCACTGCGGTAGACTATCAAATACGGAGTAACGACCGTCGACACGCTATGCGCCGATCTGCTTAACTGGCGCACGCTTTATCTCGCGGGAAGGATGCACAAGCCTCTACGGATCATCAAAGATGATGCACGCGTGCGACTGACTCAGCAGGTCAACCTCACCTCTGCGCTTCGTACCGCCCTCCTCATGCTTCCCGAGTCCTTCACCCAACGCGAGCTATTTTCAGCCATCGCAGGAATCAGCTACTCTGGTGACCCTCGAATGGTGCTCCCAGCTGAGAATCGCGGAAAGGTGGAGAATATGGTTTCTCGTCAGGAGGACCAGTTTCGTGAGTTGTATTGGCGGCTCGCGCAGGGCCTTCCTGGAGTTCGGTGGGCGGCAGGTTCGAAGACGGTGGAGCAGGATACTAGTCCGCATGCGAGAGCGGCGCATCTTAAGAAATTGCCGGAAGAGCTCTTGAGGCATGTCCATGAACGTGTCGAGGGGCGCGGTCCGCCTAGAGAGGCGGATGAAAGCGCCTATTGGCTCCGTATCGCAGGCGACAAGGAGCTCCCAGGAATTCTTGACTCAGGTATGTTCTCATTTGTCCCTTAAGATTCTCATGCTGATGGTTTTGATTAGAAATAACCAAGATCGTGCGGTACCCAGCAACTGCCCAGTCACTAAAGGGCATAGTGAGCGCCGGCGTGGCTAAGAGTGTGCGATACTCTGCAGCCAAGGTCAGCAAGTGGTGGAAAGGAACCTCTTCCTCCAGTTCGTCATAGTGGATGCATATCCTCCAGCAAATAATAGTAAATACCACATCTCCCCCACTCTTTATCAGCGATATAGACCCATCCCTTCTTTCATCCGTCGAACCAATGTAGCTTTATAATATAGCTGAGTATTACAGGATTGTAATGTACTTTGCCTAGTAGGGCTCACGATCTTTGGGTTGGTATATAATTTAATTGTCGAGATCGATCGAATGTCGTTGCCTGCCTGGCGCTTATACTTGAAATTTGACGTGTACATAAAAATGAGCTTACTAACAGGAATCAGGATTATTCACTTCATCCAAAGTGAAGAGCGCAGCACAACAGCATCTTGAAGGGTGTAAGGATTGCATATCCTCTACAAACCGATCACGCTTCAAAGCGAAGACGACGTGACTCCGTTACTCTTCGCATCCGAGTTAACGTTAAATTTCCATTTTCATTTACTTTTACGATCTTACCTTGTGCTCACACTTCACCATTCGAAAACGAGTAGACTCTGCGAGCCCGCAGATGAAACCGAGCCTACATTATTCGACAATGTAGAGTTGGGATATGTGGACGGACTTTTGATCGATGATCTCTTGTACGGCCCAGCGCGCGGTGGTATTACCCATCGAACAATTTTGTTCAATGTTGCACTGGATGTACCTACGAGTAGTATGGGAAGGAACGAGACTTCAAAGGGCCAAACCCTGGGAGACAAGTTGCTCGCTAATACCGGTTTGGACGGACGGTCTCAGTGACTCAGGCAGTTCACAAACATCATCGATTTCGAAGGTGCACCGGTGCTGTTTCAAGCTGTCAAGTTAATAATTGACGATGGAGAGCTCAAGATGATCACTCATCAAGTTTTCATGTACATTATTTTTTGAGTCCGCCAATTGGGAGTTGAAGAGTGGGAAACGGGAAAATTCTTGACTCAGACATGACTTGGATCAAGGCGGCTAACTCGGAGTTCAAGTTGATTTCTGACCAATGGTGAGCAGCGCCTGTAACACCAAAACACAGTTGACTAGGACTGTCGGACATGTCGGCAGCGTACATATGTATTTTGCCCCCGCTGGCAGCCAGAGTCTTATTTTCAACCTCGAACAGAAGGAAAAGGCACCTGGCGCTTATAGCCGACGGCCGTGGTGGAGCATGCACGTTATTTTCTGCACATAGGTATTAGAACACACTTACTTCTGTTGCAGTTTTGCAGAATTGACCGAAGTTAAAAATTCTTGGGGGGGGCGCATGCTATAAAACCTTAAGAGTTCCACCGTTGACCACCGTGACAGTCTCGAGTCTCTCCAGACATTATTACACGAAGGAAGACAGCTCAAGAGCCTCTACATGCTCGGGTCCCACCAGGCACCAGCTGTCTGCATTTTACTTAGTGCATCTAATTGTAAGTGCACTAGACTTTACCTATCTGACACTTACAATGAGCCATGCCTATTTGAGGGCGAGGATCCTGACAGGCTTCCCCGACGCGAACGGCCAAGTATTAGTTTCCGGGGGGCAAGTCCTCACTCCGCCGTAAGTAACGAGATTTTGAAAGTTTATGGTTCGACAACTTGGGAGTCGAGTAGGTTCCGAATCATGAATCGGACCAGGGCTAGTCTACGCATTACTCGGTTGCTGAAATGCATAAATACCAGCTATGCCCAATACCCACGTATACAACAGTGCAGGAACCTGCTGCTAGCCTTCCATCCATAGTCATGTCAGATCGTCCGCTGCTTGTAGTAGGCAACTACAATCCCTACTACGGTGCCTCTGGCAGAAGCAGTAATGGTCCAACACTTCCTGACAAAAGTGATGAGCAGATTAGATCAATCGTGGAGAAGAGGCTTCTCCGTAAGTTGGACCTTCGAGTAGCCTTTCTAGTTCTGGTTTACATTATGAACTATGTGAGTGGGTACACCTGACGTTTCCGTCACCGCCTAAACTCTTTGCCTAGATGGACCGCACTAATGCAGCGTACGTGGCCCTTAGAAATCACTTGGAGCAGAGTGACTTATAGAACCGCCCACTCGCAAGTGCAGCGAGGCTGCGTGGTTTTGAGGAGGACCTCGGCATGACGGGGAGTCAGTTTAATACACTCATGAGCATCCTGTACGTGGGGTATTTTTTGACGCAAGTTCCCTCGTATGTACCAGCACGTTATCATTCTGCCGCATCTCCGAGGATTCAAAAGCAACATGTTCTTAGATCGCATGAAAAGGCCATCACTGTACCTCTCAAGTTGCATGGCAATATGGGGTGCTCTCACCGTGTTTATTGGTACGTACATCTTTCACTTAAGTAACGTTATCTGACGAGGGTCACGGAAGGTGTAACTCGAACGTTGGTATCTATCACTCTTGCCACTATCGAGTTAACGCTGCTTCAGGTATCATACTGTTCTTATCTTGCGCTTCTTCATTGGATTTGTAGAGGCGGCGTTCTATCCCGGAGCTGTATTCCTTCTTTCGCGATGGTATAGTTACCCCATCCCTCCGAACAGTATATATTGAAATTTCTCTAGGTACAAGCGCAACGAGCTAGGGTTACGCACAGCACTTCTTGCTTGCGGCAGCTCAGTCAGTAATGCTTTTAGTACCCTTATGGCGTCAGGAATCTTGGCAGGCCTAGATGGCACACTAGGCTTTACGGGTTGGAGGTCTGAGGCGAAATCCGCATGTTCCCAAAAGTAGAATTATTCTGACTTTGCTGCTGCAGATGGCTCTTCTTTGTGGAAGGCACTTTAACCATCGTGATCGCATCGTCTGCAATCTGGATTTTACCAGATTTTCCGTCAACGCCGAGCGTCTGGCTTTCGCCCGACGAACAAACCTTGGCCAAACAACGGATGGAGGAAGAAGTTGCGGCCGTAAATGAGACCATAGGCAAGCCCGCAGAGGGATTTTCTGGTCTTCGCTGAGGCTCTAATGGATTGGAGGGTATGGTGGCTTGGTGCTGCTCTTGCCTTGATGGTCGCTTCTTTATCATTCGGCAACTTTTTCCCCACACTATCAGCTACCATGGGTTACAACACCACTATTAGCCTCTTACTCTGCGCACCTCCGTGGATTTTGGGAACTGCAACTTCATTTATTGTGGCCAGGTCAGCATTTACTCAACAGGCTCGATGCGCGAATTGACAATAGAGCCAAGGCACTCCGACGCAACTGGTGATCGCTTCTGGCATATCACAGGCCCTCTACTTGTCGGTATCATTGGGTTTATGATTGCCATTTCTACTATGAATACGGCGATTCGATATTTGTCGTTGTACGAATCTTCTCTTCCTCGTTCTGCAGTTACAACGGGCTTACAAGCTCTGAAGATTCTTTATGACTCAGGCCCAAGTGGCCTTTGTTATCTCTTTGACCTGGGCCATGAATACCTTGTCCCAATCACAGTCGAAACGCGCTGCAGCCGTCGCACTAATAAACTCGATGGGATCAATTGGCAACATTGGTTCATCGTCAGTTCACAGCGACCTCATGCTTCATTCTACCACTGACGCCGTCACAGGTACTTCTGGCCGTCTAGTTGGGGGCCTTCATACGTGAACTCATATCTCATTTGCATCTTGACAAGCGTCATGTCTATTGCGATGTGCTGGGTATTTAGGGAACACCTTTCGCGGTGTAATGAAGCTGCTGCAGCCAAAGAGCGAGCTCTAGGGCTGCCTGAGGGATTTAGATATCTCCTGTAGCAATCGCTGTTCAACGAAGCAGTGTTCAGTCGGTGTTCGGTTGGGATTTGCCTATGATATGTAAAGGCGTAGTGGTGGGTCCCAATACATCATATATGTTACCGATATGCTTGCTTCATCTGAACGTTAAACCACCGTACAATCGTGCAGGACTTGGTCTCCGTGCGAATTCTAGATCAGGACACAGTCGTGATCAATTCTCGGCATGTTGCAGAAGCCTCACTGGACAGACGTTCTCGGATACTCTGATCGACCGTATTTAGCCACGTTCGAGTGTTCTTCGAATATTCTTACCGTTCAATCGTTCTGAAGTGCAGGCAGATTTGGCTGGTCGATCAGCTTTGCATCCTTAGGTTATGGTAATGAATGGTGTCTTTCCCGACGACTTTTCGATCAAACTTTCCGTCCTGCCACATCTTTGACCAGTGATATCCTGACGCATCTCATTTTCGGTGAGGGGCGCTTTGATCGTGATTACCATCCCTTGCAGTATTCCACCACATTCTTATGTCCATTCAGGCCTCTGACAGGCCTCAGGACTCCTGGATGTTTTCCAAACGAAAACGTAATATGTACATGGTCTGAAAACTAGCGTCTATTCTTCTCCTCCATGGTCTTACTTGGGGCTCACCGTCAATCAGTCAGACAGTAAACCCACCTGGTCTTCTGCGGGACTTTGAGTACTCATGGGTTTAGTTACATACGTACGAATATGATACATGCAACATGATGTATGTGCTAAATATTGGCACCTGCTTGCGCGAGATGCGTTATGGCCACCATGTGACATTGAACTCAGCCTGGTGATTTCACCGCTGCGGGCACGTCCGCTGCTCGAGTTGAATCACTAGCTATGTGAGATTCTCTGTAGCTTTATGATATAGCTGAGTATTACAGGGCTTATGCATACTTTTTACTTGCCTGACTGGCGCTTATCGATTCCAAAATACCAGATGATCAGATCTTCAACGACGTTCATGCGGGCCAAGTTGGTCGTCGATATCGCAAGGAGACAGTATTCACTCTTGTCCGAATTTTTCCCTACACACAAACCCGGGTAGCAATTATATCATTCATGACCTAAATTCAAGATAACTCACTGCTCAGTCAAGTAGCTTGGCTGACCAGTGTCTAGATGAAATTCTCTTCTCCCAGTTGACCATAACCGATATGAGGAACCGAGAAAAGATAATGGTCTTTGGCTTTGATTCTTGCTGGAGTGTTCGTCTTGGAACGGTTGTCAGAGTCGATACACTGCTCGAGTCTCACGACGAGCTTACGACGTTGGTCGAAAAAAAATCCGAGGCGGTTTGATGACAGCCAAAGATGGAAGGTGTTCAAGGAAGTCGTTCACACTCTTTTCTTTTTCAACCTCTGATATCGCGGCTGGACGGGTCGACATCAGCGCAGTACTGGTATAAAAAAACCCTTGAATCGGATTGACTCGCAGGGGTTGTAACGAGTACAATATTGCACTGCCTCCTCTATTGTCGTTGCTCGAAAATCGGGCCTCACAAACTTCATCAAGCTCGGATTCTGTATCTGTAATTTCAACCATGCCGCAGACACGCGCTCAAACTACAACATCCTCTCCTGTACATGTTTCTACTGCACCTACGACTAATTCTTCGCCGTCCCGTGCTTCGCCAAATACGCGTTCCAGGGGACCGGCATCGGGAGAAGCGATTACCGCGCAACCCCGCGTTCGTACACCGTTGACGATTCGTTTGCCTAGAGCAGCTCTTGTCGGGCATCCAGCTTTTTTAGCCACAAATAACGCTTCTGCAGCATCTGTTACTGCTATTGCTGCTGCGTCTGCTGCAGCTGCAGCTGCCGCCGCCGCTCCTATTCCTACCTCCTCTATACGCTCGTCATTATCTGCGCCTGCACCTTCGCCTGCACCACCGATACGAGCACCACCCCCGACGCCATCCAATGTATCCAAACCTGCGTCCACCTCCCCTGCACGGCCTATTCTACCTGCGCCTACGCCAGTTACATCTGCGCCAACGCCTACACCTGTATCATCCACGCGCGTAGCTGCTCCACCCATTTATACCTTTTCCTCCACCCCCTACCTCCTCCCAATCACGTCGATGATGCTACAACTGCACCCGTCGTCGCGCGTGTCCCGTCGACCACACTACGCCCTGCATCTTCATTCTCAAGCAATGCAGCAGCAGCGCCGTCACCTCTGTCTAGGCAGCCCGTTCCAAATCCGCTCTTGTCTCCCGCATTAACAAACGCCCCAGCTTCCACTTCACCGCGCCCTCCTACACCTCCCACGTCATCGGACGGTCCACTCCCCACATCTTCATTAGCTCCTCTACGTTCTGCTCGTCGCATGCAACCAATGGTTTCTGCGGCAAAGCAAGCTAGTCGAGAAGCAGCGCTTGCTGCCGGTCAGTCTCGACCTGCGCCTGCCTCTCCTCAGGCTCAATATCCCACTCCGTCTTCAGCAGGAGCATTGCCTTCGCCAGCTTCTAATGCAGATATTGAGTCTGACTATGCTGCCGACCCAATGGATGTGGATATGGAAATGGAAAGCATATCAACCATGAAGAATGGTCGAAATAACTCGGTAAGTTCTTCATCGTCGTTTTGGCTTGTTCGCTTGTTTATCTTGTGTACAGACAGCTCCAAAAACGTCAGAGAAGCATCGCGAAGCAAATAAAAAGTACAGACAACGGCTGAAGGAAAGAATAAAGAATGGCGAGATGTATGTCAGCATCAGTCTATTTTGATGATTTACTGATTGTCCTTAGCGATGAAATTGAGGCTGAAAGAATGAAAGAGAGAAAACGCACCAATGCCCGCAATTCTCGGTGAGTCGAACATGCCTGCATGTCCAGCTTCATCAATTCGATTATCTTGCTAGCATTCGAAGGAAACTGGCGATGAGTGAAGCAGCTAAAGACAGCACCTCCATGTCAAGTGTTGAACCAGGTCTCCATTACGGTCCTGGCACCGAATTGTTTCCTGTTCCGCCTGTCGACCCATCTCCATCCGCAGGCGATTTCCTCCTATGCATGCCCGAAACCAATCCACCCGCAGGGTCCTATTACTCCACCACCTTCCACGAAATCCTCACCAGAGCTAGCAACCTCACAAGCGGAAGCAGTGACGGCGCAAGCATCACCCACCCTCACTTCGAGCCCGACAGCGCCAGTCTATCAATGAGCACTCCCGCTCTCTTCCCAACTACCAAATCCCGAGATCTCCGCGACGCATGTACAATGACAGATTCCACCCCAGACTCTCCAAAAGAAAACGAAAGCTATGCATCCCTCGAACCCATAGCACCAGCTCTGGCCCGTCGTCCGCATAGACAGCTGACCCCCGAACGTCTGCGCCATCTCGAGACTCATCCGTTGGAGCTTATCGATAAGGCATTCCTCCTTATCGTCCCTGATCCGAGTAGCAGCCTTGGAAAGTTGGTGTTGTGTAAAGTGATTGAGCATAGGGTGTCGGCTGCTGGACATCGGTTTCTCGTGCAGTTTTGGGGGGATAAGAGGGCTAGTGAGATGGGGGTCGAGAGGATGATGGAGGTGCTTTGTGGGGGGTATGAGATCGATCCTCCGCCTGTTGGTGGTAATGGTGGTGATGGATCTCAGGGGGTGGGGTTGGCGGGGAGGGTGTTTGGTGCGCTGCGTTCGTTTACGGGGTTGTAGGGTGCTGGGAAGTTCGTTCAATTTTATCTTTTCGTGTGATTTATATTATGTCTTCTTGTCGTCCCCTAGACTTTGAGATGATATTGTGTTTATCTACCTTGCGCGCCGCACTTTTTCTTCGCCTTAGATATACTCCTGAAATATGTTATTCATCTTTGTTGTTTGTTAATTCTCTATCCTTTGTTATTCATGATGATGTGTCGTGAGTCCATGTAGATCAGTCAACGTTGTTCATGAATCGTCGTCGCTTTGTGGTGTACAAAATGCGCATCGAAATTCAGAACACGACATTCGATTCGGGCTAGTCTCCCCTTATAGTCAGACTATTAGAATCAGTAAAACAGCTCATATATTCTTGCAGAGCGATCAATGTGAATTACAAAAGCATATACATCGTTGGAAAACAAATTCTTTCCAGTCCGATGACTCCATCATTTAAAATTATAATGCAACAAGCGGAGCAACCGCACAGCCATGGCTTCCTCGGCCGCTCGGCTGTTTGAGTTTTCCAATTCCTTCGATCTACCAAAGTCTATGAGGCGGAAGCTCTTGCCCGACAACAGCCGTTGCATCGGCCACTCCGTTGGCTTGCCCTGTTGCCACAGGATGTTCCTCGCTGCGAATGACTGGTGCAACTACCCGCTTCATGAAAGCGGAAGACAAGAGACGCGCACTCTTGCTTGTCATCCCGACATAACTCTTCTGGATCTATCTCGCGGCCACGGTGCTCCAGGAGTAATATCGGACTCAGATAATTAGAACGACCGGTACCGTCAGTCAAATCATCAGGCGTGTAGTACCCGTAGAACTGTGGGCAGAGTGCCCCGACGGGGACAGGATTATGCAGAGGGGGCATGACGTTATATCCGTTCTAGTGTTGGAAGAAGTGGTCAGGGAACGATTAATAGTTTTTGGCCTCTCGAGCGAGGTGGAAGTCGTGTTCGATCGAGAGTTTGGCAACAACATGGACTGTCGTGGTGCGCGGAACGGGCTGCCAGCCGGGCCCCCCGTGTCTGCATCGTTCTTCCGAGGGGTTTTGCCACTTCACAGTAGTGCGGATGAGAAGAACTAGTCCAGAGTAAGATGATATGCGAACGACCCTGGGGGGTTCAACGGTGAAAATTTCTTCCTCGCTTTGTTTTTCTTCGCTCTGTTCTTCCTCACTTTCTTCTGCGTGTTTTTCTTCGTCCTCATTGCCCTCTTCGCCTTTCCCTTGCCCTCCTTCGGGGCACACTCCTGCGCGCTCGGTTCCTTGCAGTCCTCTTTGACATCTACCCTCGTCTCGATGTCAGCATCAACCTTGGCTCCAGGCTCTAGATTCTGCCCGTCTACGGCGTCCATTTCGACATCAACTTCAGTATCCCCTGTTTCCGCTGTGTGACTGGGAGAACCAGTAGAAGGATCCCCGTCAGAAGCTGGCGCCGGTTCAGCGTTATTAGCATCGACAGACTTTTCGTTACCCAGGTTGGCTGAATCTAATTCCTCTTGGCTTATAAACGACGCAGTCACCTCTGGAAGCTGGTGCTCCTCGACGGTAACGTGACCACCCGTTCACTTCACACCGGAGACCTGTGAGGGCTCTGTTCCAGAGGGCATATTTGAGCTGCTCTCCAGCGTTTCTCCAGGTTCATCTGCCGGGCCTTTTAGGAGTGCTTCTCATTCTCCCTTGTCCTTCAACTTCTGGACCTGTCGACGGACGTCCTCCTCCACGCTCGTTCTGCATATACGGGCCTTCACGAAAAGGTCACGCGGAAGCTCCCATTCGACACCATGCACAACTGAATGATCACCGGAGTCTACTTCACGAAATGAAAGGTAGAGATGAGCTTCTTCCACCTGTGTCCGCTTCCGGGGTTGAGGTGGGAGTACAACTTCAATCAGCGGCTCTTCCATCGGTCCCTCTTTTTCAGCGGGGAAGATGCGGAGCACACTCTCCCCCTTGATTGCTTCGTCTTCGGCTATCTGAGCCCGTTTCTGCGCCTTCAACACTGCCTCTTTGCCTTCCGGTTCGAGGGGAAGGGAATAGGTTCGGATGATGTCTCCTCCATCGGCAACTTTGAAAAGGCATGGAGTCTTGTGATCGTCGCCGCCCTTATCGACGGATAATTTGTGCCAAGGATAATGGATGTGGAGCTTTTGAGGGAGAAGGTGCCAATGAATCCGTTGTTGGAGTGTCGAAATCTTGTGTGTGCAAGGGATGAAGCGGCATGGAGAGGTATAATAAGCGGGATTGAAGGGCGAGTCGTCTTTTGGTGACGACGCGGCGGGTTCACCTGTTGGTTGTTTCGCGCCTTTTTCTGGTGATGTTTCGCCCGCTTGATCCGCATGCATGGCCTCCTTCACACCGACAGTTACATTTCCCTTTGCATCGTCATTACGAACTTGTGCTGCCTCCCCTTCTTGCTGCCTCCCGGTACTATCACCCTGACTATCGACTGGGGGGATCGAATCTTCTCCATCTGGGGCTTCTGCTATTTTACTATATCTGGAAGATGAAAAGCCTGTGCTTGTTTTGTATTTCTCTCTAATCTCGTTTCGACTGGAAAACTGATTTAATACGCCCACTGCGACGCGTACATCATAACACCTTATGAGCTCCCCAATGTCGGCAACTGATATCTCCTCCTTCTCGGCCCAATGGAGCTCATCCGTTGCTGTGAGTTCACCAGCCTGCCGCATCCATTTCGCAAGTTTGCTTCCTGTGGAGTTGGTTATATTGTTTCGCAGATACGGGAGACGTCGAACGTGGTAGAAGTCATAGAGCGTCGCACCCCACAAATCAAGTCCATTGCCAGCCTCCTTGCCCCACAATGAAAATGGCTGGATGGCTTTTCCTTTGGAATCACGAGGCCAGGAGCGGAAGATAATGCGGTTATTGCCATATCCGACACGAATTTTCTGGTTGTCGCGTTGTACTTGGATAGACTTGGGAAGTTTATGGGGTCAATCGTCCTGACATCAGCATATTTGGCTCGTTCGCCTGAATCTACTAGGCTGCAACAACATGGTTCTACAGCGATGAATGGCGTCAATTACTCCGACATACCGCTCTCCTTTTTTACCCTGGTCTTCGCATCTCCTGTGTAGTGGCTCTCGCACCAGAAATTCTGGTAAATTCTGGGAGAGTCGGATGAAGACTCGGATCTAGTCAGAGGAGCCACGATCGGTATCGCCATGACTCTTAAGTGCATATGACTATGGGCGGAAATAAGGCCTGAGGCCTCAGGGGTTTCCTAAATAGCCGCGCCTCACAGTTCTATGTTCACGCAACGTTCACGGTTCACCTGGTCCAGGTCGGTATCGGAACGCAGTTTGATTGTAAGTGATTGGTTACGCCTCTGACCGGTCTGTGTGTGATTTGCAGACGCACATACAGTAGGGACTAGGGAATAGCTATTGAAAGTGAGCTCTTGAGCTTTTGACGCGATGAATGGACAATGTAATTTTTTCGTGAGAAGGAAATGAATCTGCATAATCATACGAGTACACTGAAGGGCCGCAGAAGGTCATGTAGTTTGCGACCAACAGCGTGGCCCAAGTAAGGTAATCGATAATGAGAATAGAGACTGCTGGTTCTTTCCCTATATACAACTCACGCCCCAGTCCTGAAAACATCCACAAGGCCTGAATGAACATGAGAACGTGGTGAAATATTGCAAGGGAAGACAAGAACGGAGCTAAAGCGATAAAACTGTTAAAGACGAGAGCATGGAATTAGACAAGGAAGAGAAATACCGAGTGAGTCCTGCCGTGAATTGAGGGGTGAAGTCGATTACTTTGCCCTGGTCGTCCTTTGCGGAAGAAAAGTCCACCGTGGCTAACATGGTCACAATAGCAGACCACACGGAGGCATCAGCAGTATACCGACCTGATTACAGAATGTATAGGGTCATGACATGCTAGGATACGGTAATGAAACTTAACCCACCTGGACATCTACGCCGACCGAAGCCAAAAACGTATCTCGCAGGGTCATCGTCCGTCAACGCACCGTTGACGTCTATGAACCTCTCCGGTATAAAATGAGATGCGTTAGGGTAGCGTTTTTCATCCCGTGAAATGCCCCTGCAAAATGACTTCAGCACGTCAACAGCTGAGGAGAAATGTCTGACCATATATTAGCTATCACGGTCGCTCCTGATGTATGATATTACAGATGGTCTGTTGATTGGGCATAAATCACTAACCTTTTGGAATGAAATAACCTTCGTATATATCATCACTCGAGGCAGCATGCGGCACTACGAGGACACGTTCAGTCAAGGCGAGACCACTCAGCGAGGGAGAATACCAAGGGGTAAAATGGGATGCCATCGCAGAGTCTCCCGCAGAACTGATTCAACGTAAGGTAGTGATGCTCTGTCCTCAAACGTAGGCAAGCGATCACTTCCAATCACCGAGTCGATCTCCGCTTGTGCGCGTCGTTGAACATCTGGGTAAGACACCATGGCGAGAACAAAAAGCATCAAGGCTGCAGTAGTCTGTGAAGAGATTAAGCAGTGGACAATATGATTCGGCATCTGCTGACCGTCTCATATGAACCTGCAAAGTATTTGTAAATGTGTCAAGAGCACAACGTCCCTCGTAAAAAGGTCACGAACCGATAATAGCAGTAGTAGCCGCCTTCTTTAAGGCAGTTTCGAACATTGGTTTGGATGCATCGTCTTGCTTCTCCATTCGTTGCAAATTTTCTGCCACCATTGAAAACTGGTCAAGGGACGAGTTTTGGGTCTTGAAAAGTATGGAATCAATGAGAACAAAATCCCGAGAACAAATGCTTACCATATGCTGCTGCGTATATCGAAACGGCACCTCCGTCAGGTCAGTCATGCCATTCCTGGAAGCTTGAGCATCACGTTTGATCGATGATCCCCAGCACCAGTCAGGTAACTTCAGTACTGCATGAGAGCACAGAATGTCAAGTCTTTCTCATCAGTGAGAGTGAACTCACAGAATGGGAACATTTTAAGCAATACTGCACTCTCTGGGGTCAACACAGCAAGACCAAGAGCCAGCGCATTTTCCATGACTCGAACTAGAGGGTCATCACGAGCACTGGGTTGATAGTCATATACAACTGACATCGCAACAGAGGACGAGAATCTGTGAAATACGATTAATAATCGCTCAATATGTACAAACATATTGGCTGACGTTGCGAAGTGGGAATGATAATGCTGTGGGTCATCAATCAGGTTGACGATCATCTCACGAGCCCGTCTCATCTGCGTGGGGCGAAACTTAATTGCAGACTCGGGACGGAAAGTTTGGTGGAAGAGTCGTCGGGAAAGACGCCATTCGTCACCGTAAGCTGTGAATGAGAAGCTGATCGACCAGCCAAATCTGCCTGTACGTCAGAATGATTGACTGGAAGAATAGTAGAAGAACATACGGCTCGACTGTTGCTAAGTATGGTCGATCGGAGTAAATTCGAGAACGCTTTTCCAGTAAGGCTTCTGCAACATGCTGAGAATTGATCACGACCGCATCCTGGTCTAGAATTCGCACGAAGACCAAGTTCCCTGATAGAATGATCTGCACCCCGGACGCCACTACTCGATTGTCTGACCACATACCATAAATAGCACGCCAGTGAGTATAAGTCAGCCAAGGTTCTTTAGCGTCGAGAGATAAGATGTTCCCTATTAGTGGGAGCGGCATTGGGCCAGGGGGAAGGGGAGGCCTGTCGTGTCTTTTCTCAATGAACCGCCCGAGGACAGTCATGACAACAAAGGAAACAGGTAAGGCGGCGAGGATAGCAATTGAGCGACCATCGACTGAAGGGGCCATGGTTAGAGCAGTGCGTGGGTCACCGACTCATCCAAAGCACGAAATGAAATGAACCTTATAACCACACAGGGAAGTACTGCCGCGTTCACGGAGTGGAGTGGCGGAATCGGCAGGAGATATGAAGCCTAGAAGGAACCATTCCGTTTTCTCAGCTGGGAGTCCCAGCTGAGAAAAGGAAGTCCAAGTCTGCATATGAGATTCATGCCGTCGTACAATCAACGTTGTAAGGTCAAATGGGGAGAATACGGAAACAAAACCCGCGTATTCTGTCCGGACACGCCAACTCTACATTGTCAAATATACATGTAGGCTCGATTGCCATTGCTGCGGGCTCGCAGAGAATCTACTGGTGCGTTGCTGTTGCGCTGCGCTAGGCTTCGCTTTGGATGAAGTGGATAATCTGTTAGTTTCACCCTTGCTGCATGTAAAAGTTATGTAATTTCTCTGTCTTCTGTAATCCCGGGGAATCGCCAAATTTTATATTTCTTCCTTCTGGTGGGAAATCTTATGAGTAAATAAAACCTCCCTTGAAAATTGCTCGCTAGCTGGAATGTGGAGAACAGCATGAAATTCGCGGAAGACGGCGAGCGAGCTTGCTACGACGTTGAAATCAATATCATGATCATGGCCCTAGAAACCTTAAGTGGAACAGCAAGGTGTTTTTGAAAGCGCTGAGTCATGATGCAACAAGTCCACCAGGCTGTTTCTCCGCCCTGCTGTTTGAATCATCCATCTCCTTTGATCTGCCAAAGTCTATCAGACAGAAGCTCTTGCCCGAGAACGGCCGCTGGATTAGCCACTCCGTTGGCTCTTCCTGTTGCCATAGGATGTTCCGCGCTGCGAATGACTGGTGCAACCACCCCGTATGATTAAAGCGTAATACAGGCAATGCACACTCTTGCTTGTCATCCAGACACAATCCTTGTGGATCTATCTCGCGTCAGAGGAGTGGCATTCATTACAGTTCGATCGAGAGTTCCGCGACGACACGGACTATCACGGTGTGCGGAACGGGCCGCGAGTCGAAAGCCTCACTTCTGAGGGTCTTGCCACTTCACAGTAGTGTGGATGCGAAGTGCCAAGAGCTGGCCTAGAGTAAGATGCTACAGTGGATGACCCTGGGAGGTTCAATGGTGAAGTTTTTTTCTTCGCTCCGGCATTCCTCACTCTGTTCTTTGTCCGCTTTTTCTTTGTCCTCCTCGAGTTTCTCTTTGCCTTTCTCCTTTTCCTGCCTTGTGGCGCACCCCTGCTCGCTCACTTTCTTGGAGTTCTTGTTGTCGTTCATAACGTCAAGGAGCCTCAACCTTGACCCCAGGCTCCAGATCTTGCCTGCTTACAGCGTCCGCTTTGACATTCACTTCGGCACCCCTTGCTCCGCCGTGTGGCTGGTAGAGCCCGCACTGGGAAGATCTCCGTCAGAAGCTGGTGCCGGTTCTGCATTATTAGCATTGACGGACTTTTCATCATCCAGGCTGTCCGAATCCAGTTTCTTTTGACTGGCAAACGATGCAGTCACCTCCGGGAGACGGTAATACAATCAACCGTTCACTTCGAACCAGAGACCTGCGAGGGCTCTGTATATATGAGCCGCTCTCCCCTCTGCATTTACGAGCCTCCACAAAACGGTCATATAGTTATCGAATGTGAGCTTTGACGTGGTTGATCATGGGTCGTGTGGTGGAAGAAGTGAGAGAGTGCTATAGCTAGATGTACTTAGACCAAAGTAGTTAGGCTAGCATATACATGTTACTCCGACTCATGCTTCAGTTCGGAAAATATCCACAAGTCCTGAATGGACATGAGAACGTGGAGAAATATTGCAAGGGAAGACAAGAACGGAGCTAAAGCGATGACATTGTTAGTGAAGGGAAGATGCAATGACACAAGGAAACCAAGTACTGAGTGAGTCCCGTCGTGAATTGGGGGGTGAAGTCGATCACTTTTCCCTGGTCATCTTTTGCGGGAGAAAAATACACCGTGGCTAACATGGTCACAATAGCAGACCACACGGAGGCATCAGCAGCATACCGGCCTGATTGAAGAAAGGATAGGGTCATGGCATGCTAGGATACGGCAATGAAATAACTCAACCCACCTGGACATCCACGCCGACCTAAGCCAAAAACGTATCCCGCAGGGTCATCGTCCGTCAACGCACCGTTGACGTCAATGAACCTCTCCGGCATAAAATTAGATGCGTTAGGGTAGCGCTTTTCATCCCGCGAAATGGCCCTGCAAAATGATTCCAGCATGTCGACAGCTGAGGAGAAATATCTGACCATGTATTGCATATCACAGTCGTTCCTGATTCATGATATTAAGGACGGTCTGTTGATTCGAAATAAATGACAGACCTTTTGGAATGAAGTAACCTTCATACATATCATCACTCGAGGTCGCATGCGGCACGCCTACAAGTTGATCTTCAGCGTAGGTGAGATCACTCAGGAGTCAGCGAAAAATATTACCAAGGGGTAAAATGGGGTGCCATCTCAAAGCCTCCCGCAGAACTGATTCAACGTAGGGTAGTGATGCTCTGTCCTCAAACGTAGGCAAGCGATCTCTTCCAACGACTGAGTCAATCTCCATTTGTGCACGTCTTTGAACATCTGGATAAGACACCATAGCGAGAACAAAAGCCATGAGGGTTGAAGTAGTCTGTAAAGAGGTTGAGCGGCCAAAAAATGGTTCGGACCATTAACTGACCGTCTCATATGAACCTGCATAGTATGTATTTGTCAACAGTATGTCATTCTTTGAAAAGGTGACAAACCTAAGATAGCAGTTGTGGCTGCTTTCTTTAAGGCAGTCTCGAACATTGGTTTGGATGCCTCATCTTGCTTCTCCATCCGTTGCAAATTTTCTGCCACCATTGACAACTGGCCAAGGAAGTTTTCGCCCTTGGCGAGCATGAAATTCATGCTAATAATGAACATGAATGATGCCTACCATATGCTGCTGCGCATATCGAAACGGTATGTCCGTCATTTCATTCGCGTGATTGGTTGAAATTCGGGCATCACGTTTGATCGATGATCCCCAGCACCAGTCAGGTAACTTAAGTACTGCACGAGAATATAGAATGTCAACTCTTTCTCACAAAAGGAAGCCGAGCTTACAGAAGGGGAAGGCTTTGAGTAAGATTGCTCTCTCTGGGGTCAAGACCTGAAGAGCAATATCCAGTGCATTTTCCACGACTCGGATCAGGGGATCGTCACGAGCACTGGGCTGATAGTCATATACAACTGACATCGCAACAGAAGATGAGAACCTGTGGATAAGTGAATGATCATTCAATGTTTACAAATACATTGGCTGACGTTGCGAAGTGGGAATGATAATGTTGAGGGTCATCAATAAGATTGACGATCATCTCACGAGCCCGTCTCATCTGCATCGGGCGAAACTTGAGTGCAGAGTCAGGACGGAAACTTTGGTGGAAGAGTCGCCGGCAAAGTCGCCATTCATCACCATAACCTGTGAATGCAAAGTTGACCAACCAGCCAAATCTACCTGCACCTCAGACTGATTGAATGAAATTTGAAAGATGTTAGAAGAACATACGGCTCGAGTGTTGCAAGGTATGGTCGATCGGAGTAAATCCGAGAACGCTTGTCCATTAAGGCTTGTGCAACATGCTGAGAATTGATTACGACCACCTTCTGGTCTAGAATCCGTGTGAAGACCAATTCCCCTAGTAGAATGATTTACACCACAAATACGACTATTCAATCTGTCTGACCACGTACCATAAGCAGCATGCCATTGAGTATAAGTCGACCAAGGTTCTTGAGCGTCGATAGATAAGATGTTCCCTATCAGTGGGAGCGACATTGGTCCAGGAGGAAGGGGAGGCCTGTTGTATCTGTTCTCGATGAACCGCCTGAGGACAGTGAAGACAGCAAAGGAAACAGGTAAGGTGACAAAGATAGAAAGGCGACCATCAACTGAAAGGACCATCGTTAGAGCAGTACGTAGGTAGCATCCAAAGCACAGAACAGACCTTATAACTGCACGGGGTGGTGCTTATCGCACCATGTACCTGGCGTCTGCAGAGTGCTGGAGTCAGAAGAAGATTGAAGAGTCAAGAATATAAATCTGGTGTCATAGCTGAGAAAAAAGGCATCACGTCGGATTCACGCCGTTGTAGTTTACACTCAACGCAGAGTCAAATGTGGGGAATACGGAAATCACATATTCTCAGGCTGTCCGGCCGTGCCAACTCTACATCACGAAGATATGCAAACTCGATGAATGAGTCCCCCACGCGTCAGGGGTGGCGCCTAATCACTTCGCCCTGGTCAGCTATGGCGGGAGAAATGTCCAGGGTGGACAACATGGTCAAAAGAGCAGACTACACGTGAAGCGCGAAATGGATCTTACAAACGCACTGGGAGATAATTATCCCTATTGCACTGCGGACTGTTGGAGTCGGCAGAAGAGACTGAGGAGTTGAGAATGAATAAAATTCGATGTCGGCTGAGTAAAAGTAGTCGTCATATCGCTCCACGCCGTTGAAGTGTAGAGTCTAGACAAAACCCACGTATTACAGTACTTAGAGATACTCAAAGTATCCCAGGCCTCACATGCCTTACATTCGCTTCGAGTTCACTTCCCTGCATTCGAGTAGGGTGGTGGGGTGCATAGCCGAAGTCTCACGTGTTTGACAGGAGTCACAGGACTGACATTTCCCCACCTCCATTGTGATCATTCAATTAATTATTCTATATTGCCCTTTCCATCTCAGCGATATAACTCGCGGATCCTTTTTTCGGACGACAACATGGGTGATGATACATCGAACATTGTGTACAAATAATTATTTACTAGAAGCCAGTAAAATCCTGGTGATAACACTAATCAGCAACGTAGCGGAAATTACTTACTATTTTCTATCGTGTGTCGAATGACACAGTTCCCTTAAAATAAGTCAACTGCCCAGCGAAGCAGGTCCTGGCAGGAGGCAGCCGGTATCTTTTGCCAATGCCACTGTTCTTAGTAAGTGCACAACTTGAAAGCAAACGCAAAGGTTGCAACGTTGAACGGTCGAACAATCCGGCATCAGTGGTAACCAACATTATATACTTTCTCCAGTGTCGCAAGCACAGTGCGGAGGAAATGAGATATCAGCTGCGAGGACTTAACCATTACCTCGAGTAAACCTGGGATCAGGTACTTAGTATACCCCTGGTTGCTAAGATCTTGTAAGTCCATCATCGGTATAGGTGAGATCCCTCAGCGAGGGAGAATACCAAGGGGTAACATGAGGTACCATCATAAAGTCTCCCGCAGAACTTATTTGACTCGTAGAGTCCAGGGCCAGAGCTCGGGAGTAGCCCACTCCAGCATCACATCGGATTCGTGCTGTTGTAGTTTACACACGATGTAGAGTCAAATTTGGAGGATGCAGAAGCCACATATTCTCAGGCTGTCCGGCCATGCCAACTCTATATCGCGAATATATGTAGCCTCAACGAGTGAGTCCCTTCGTGCGTTAAGGTATGTTGGGGGTGAAGTCGATCATTTCGCCCTGGTCATTTTCGGCGGAACAAATGTTCACTGTGACCAACATGATGGCGACAATAGTGGGCTACACATGCCATAAAGCACCAAAAGGACCTTACAACCGCGCTGGGAGATGACTATCCATACTGCACCGCGGACCGGTAGTACTAGTAGAGGAGAGACTTCGGAAGAGTTGAGAAGGGATAGTCAGCAGAGTTTGATGTCGCCGGGACTCGACCGCGTGAAAATATCAGTTCCGAGTCCATGCCGTTGTAGTGTAGCGCCATCATCTTTCATAACACAATGCACATTGCTTTCTCCATTGCCACTTGCATACCAAAATGCGATCTAAGACCAACTTGTGTCAACATAACGCTGCACGCGCAAGATCTAAATTGAAGTCACCCACTCTCAACTGCTCCGATAGCACCAGGTCGTTAAGCATTCACAAGGCCTGCGTGACGGATATGAGAAGCAGTGAATACTGCAAGGGACGACCATAACCGAGGTAAAGTGATGAGTGGGAAAAGGGTCGGTTGTCACATAATTATTCATATATGAGTACTGTACAGGTACACTGAAAAGGCGGAAAGCGGACGCAAAAGACAATGCGGTTTAACTGATTGGTGTGCCTCAAGTAAGAAGGAAAGATAGACGTATACTTGTTATACTCCAGTTTGGAAGATATCCACAAGTCCTGAATGAACATGAGAACGTGGGGAAATATTGCAAGGGAAGACCATAACGGAGCTAAAGGGATGAAATTGTTAGACACGGGAGGGTAGAATGACACAAGGAAATCAAGTACTGAAGAAGTCCCGTCGTGAATTGAGGGGTAAAGTCGATCACTTTGCTCTGGTCATCTCTGGCGAAAGAAAAATCCACCGTGGCCAACATGGTCACAATAGCAGACCACAAAGAGGCATCAGCAGCATACCGGCCTGATAAAAGGATGCATTGATTCGTTACATGCTATAGGGCGATGAAAAAAATCGACCCACCTGGGCATCCGCGTCGGCCCAAGCAAAAAATATATCCCGCAGGGTCATCGTTCGTCAATGCGCCTGACGTCCATGAACCTCTCTGGCATAAAACGAGATGCGTTGGGGCCCTTACACCGCGGACTGGTGCAGTCGGCAGAAGAAACTGAAGAGTTGAGAAGGGATAGTTAATAGAATCCGATGTCGGCTGAGTGAAAATAGTCATCATATCAGTTCCATACCGTTATAATGTAACTCCTACAATACACAATGCACATCACCTACTTTCTCCAATGCCGTAAGCATGCGAACAATCTAAGACCAACTGTGTCTTCATGAGATATGAATGCTGCAGATGGACCAAAAAGATGTCGACTTCATTCGCGCGCGCGCGCAAAATCTAAATTAAAGTCAGTCAAAACAATGAGCTATGTCAAGGAGAACGCACTCATACTTAGTGCGTCCGTTCAGAAGGCACCCGTCAACAATGCGTGCATTATCATGGAACTCTTGCGTCAGTGCTTATATGTCGAGATTTGCTGCAAGATCAAGAACAGGTAACTTAGCCAGATACTCAACACATCCTAATAGGCCTCGCATCCGCTTCGAGTTCACCTCCCTGCATTTGAGTTGGCTTTCAATAGTAGGCGAAGTTCTTCACTGCGGTTATGATCATTCGATCCTATACTACCCTATCCATCTACAAGATGATTCGCGGATCCTACTCTCGAACGACGGCCTAAGTATGGGCGATGGATCACTGCATCGAACAAATATTGTGATCCTCTGTGATACTATCATCATAAAGAATTATCACTAGAAGTAAATGAAGAATTCTAGTGATGAGACGAGCCGCGCGGCGACAATCACTAGTATTACTTACCGCGTTGCATCCTACGTCGTTTCGTGTGTCGAACGTCCATGTAGTTCCCTCGCATCGCAGGCCCAACTTACTGGCACTTGGTCCTTGGACATGGACAATGGAATATTATGAAGAGCTGTACTGGTGGCAAGTCGGCGCCCAGATGATTTCCAAACTCCGACACACATACGCGTCGTAGTCGTTCCACCAAGTTGGAACAATCTTTGCAGCAGCTTCAGAATTATAGCGTTGACAATGTCAGTCAATCTGACTAGTCCTAGTACCATTCTTGCTTTCAAGGCTGGTCGTGCTTTTCGACGCGCTGGAACCAACTTCGTCGATGCCTCCCCCACCAAGGGCGCGGTTGTTGTCTTGACCAATGAGGACGGGCTCATACACTTCATGTGGAAAGACCGTACGACAGGGGAAGTTGGCGAGGATCTCATCTTGTTTCCTGGTGATGCGAAATTCGAACAGGTCCCGCAAAGTAGCTGGGGCAGGACCTATGTCCTTAAATTCGAGAGCTCTGACCAAAAACATTTCGTACGTGTGTCGCACTTACTTGTTTTTTCATCAGTTAACATCTGTTTATATATGTCAGTTCTGGCTACAGGTGATTTTGTAGCACCGACTGCTTTGACGCAGATCTGAAAGTCTTGCAGGACTCGTCAACCCGCCGCGATGAGGAATTCGTGACGAATTTGAACAGAACCCTTGCTGATCCCAACATCGTCGCTATCTGGGATGCTCGAAACATTTATCCAGCGTCGGAAGCCTCTTCATCTGCTGTTGGTGCATCTACCTCTCAACCGTCCACGGCGTAGGTTATTCGTTCGCATAATAATACCAAACGGACAATTAATAGGTACCTTTTGATATCTAGACAGCAGAACGCTCCAGCAGGTACCACCCCAGAACAACTTGAGCAACTTCGTGGGCTTGTTAGCTCAATGACCGGTTTCCCGAGTGAAGATGGTCTCTAAATTTTTCAATCAGGCTACATCATAGCTGACGATTTCCATAGAACTTTGGTTGACGGACGTCCTGTCCTCCCAAAATTTGCTTCAGCTCTTCCGATCACACCCTGAACTCCTCCCATCTCTCTTCCCTCATCTACCCCCTGAACTTCTCCCATCGTCAGATGCCACCCCGCAACAAGTGATACAAATATTGCAGCGTACGACCAACTCTCAACCTTTCCGCTCAGCTGTGGCGCAGCTTGATCGGGCACTTCGGACGGGCGCCCTCGGCGACTTTGTGAGGAGCCTTGGTCTTCCTGAGAGTGCTGCGACGGGTGTTGCTGCGTTCCTAGCTGCTATTGCTGAGCAAGCAAGACAGGAAGGTGGAACTGAAGAACGGATGGAAGAGGATTAGGGAGCACATACGCGTCGGTCGAACTGTTCTTTAGTTACGACTATCTTTCCAGATTCCTTGGTGTTGAGCTGCAGGCTTATACATGTGCCGTTTTGTTCGTACTGCGCGCTTACTGCGGGAAACTTGCGGTGGGAACAATATTCGGCGAATGCATACATGTCTTGTCGAGTTGAATCCGCGCTTGCTTATACAGGAGCTCAAGTGAGTTCTTCCATTTCGTATATTACATAACCACTAACAGTGATGGTTACCCCACGCGCATCAAACAAAACTTGATCGGTGATTGACCACACAGTCAGATTTGGCTTCCCAAATGCGTTGCATCATCTGATGAATGATGTAATGTCTTATTCTCACTAGTTGATGTTTTTGTCACGCTAACCGTCAAAATCTAATTGATACTGATCGGACCGTCCATCCGTTGATATCCGTTTGTCATGCGTTACTGCACGGACCGCTTCATCAATAATATTTACAGTGGCCATCTCCAACTTCCGTTACGAGTTTTTCCTAGTGGAGCCGTGTAAATACCGATCAATGGGAGAACGACAAAGGACTGGTGATTTTTACCGCGATATTTTCGGGCGGTATTTGTCTTTCCAGCTGAGTACCACTAATGCTAGCTCTTTATATTGGAGTGCTCTGCACCCAGGTCAATGGCAATGCTTCTGACAAAGCGGACCCCTCGCATCCTTCGAGCTGCGATAAGTCGCTGAATTATCGGAAGAAAATCGTTTCAACCTCAGAGGTCGTATCACATGTTGCCCACTCTTCCATTGGTTTCTCCATGCCCCGCGGGATCCTCGTAGCGGAATGCTTATAACGTTGACCCTGGCGGGGCGATAAGCCCCTTCAACGATGCTTGCCACTATCCTTGTCGTATCGTCACTGCCCCTACTCGTTGTGGCACAGAGTGCAGCGAGCCTTGCATATACCCCTGTTTATGGCGCATGCCCGAGCGGGTTCAACCTTGTTCGGCAAGCGGGCTTCAGTGCTGCTGGCAATCAGACTCTAAGTCCTCAAGAAGCTGCGTACATCAGCGCCCGCAAATCAAATGTCTCACCTAATGCTTGGAAGACCTATCTCTCCAATATCGAGGCTACCAACGCGTCGTTACCTTCCTATGTCTCCGGCATCCTCAGTGGCAACAGCAGCGGCATCGCGGATTATCCCAACCTGGGAATCGCGTGTAGCGGTGGAGGGTGGAGAGCTACGATGTTTGGTGCTGGTGTTCTGAATGTACTGGATGGTCGGTATGACATGTCTGTTGCGTTGGGTACGGGTGGGTTGCTTCAGGCAGCCCAGTACCTTACAGGTCTCTCTGGTGGCTCGAATCTGGTAGGATCGTTGGCTCAGGCCAACTTCCCTACCATGGATGTCCTAGCTTTTGGCACGAATTCGACAGACCCCACATATACATGGGGCGGATGGTTGTCGCAGATCAACCAAGAGGCGCCATTCACCAACGCGACTCAGAACAGCGAGTATCTCCAGGTGCTCATCGAGGAAGTGCGCGGGAAGTTTGAGGCAGGCTTTGCTGTTTCTTATGTGGATGTGATTGCGCGCGACAACGGACGTCATTTCGTGAACGGCACTGACCTTGGCAATTTCTTTGACGATTCGTTGGCGCATGGAGCAGGATATACCTGGTCAGGCGTTGCAAATGTGTAAGTGTAGGTTGTGACTCATCGTTGACATTTTGGATGACGATCATCCATCTTTGTAGCTCAACTTTCATGTCATACGAGCAACCGTTCCCCATTCTCGTTGCAACACTGTTGTCTCCCAACGGAAATATGTCCACCGTCATCCCAAATTCGAGCTTCATTGTTCCAACCTCCAATCCCATCATGGAGTTCAACGTTTGTAAGTACTGTGGGTGGTATGCAGTCCTCTTGCTTAGCTTGAGTTTCAGATGAAATGGGATCATATGATCCTACCCTTGCAGCCTTTACGCCTATGAAATATCTTGGAACGATGAATGAGTCCATCTGTGTCACTAATTATGATCAGAGTGGCCTTGTCATGGGAGCTTCCGGTGATTGGAATACGTTTTATAATACATCGGTGGAAACTTCCTTTGGATAGTCGCATACGCCTTGGCTAATCTATGGACAGGAATCGACCTTCGAAGCCTCATCGATATACCCCATCATCGAGGCTCTCAATAGTACACTTCCTCAAACCAACGTCGTCCTCGATGGCACGCTCTTCCCAAACTCTTTCCATGGTCCCACTACAGAGGGCACGTTCGTTGACGCCGGAGAAACAGTAATCGCGATGTCCGACGGCGGAAGTGACGGAGAAGCCGTCCCGATTCAACCTTTGCTGGTCAAGGCAAGAGGGGTTGACACCATTTTTGCCATTGACTCTGTGGGTCGTTTTATTACCCATTTGATCCACTCCTTAACATACAACTTAAGAACCAAGACTGGGGAAATGCATATTGGTCCGCTGGTGGGTCTCTGATTGTAAGTCAACTTCTTCGCGTTTATTTTCCGTGTGCTGAGCAAGGACGTCAGAACACGCAAAACCGCATCAACGCACTCTTCCCCACCGCATACTCGTTCCCTCCTGTCCCAACCAATGTCTCCGAGTTCATTACACAGAACCTCTCTACGAGGCCCACTTTCTTCGGATGCGATTCCAGCACGGAGGCACCGTTGATAATTTATTTAGCAAATGGTGGTCCACCAAGGAATGGCGAGACACCACTGACGAATGTTGCGCCAAATAACGTCACAACCGCACAAATGCAAGGGTTCCTCGACCAGACTTACACAATCGCTACGCAAGGAAACCCAGCAAACGCAAGTAGTGCGATCGACCCTGAGTGGCCCGCATGCCTTGCATGCGGAGTTGTGGACCGCGCGCGGAATAGGAGTGGGGTTGAGAGAAGTGGGGTGTGTTCCAGCTGCTTTGAGCGATACTGCTGGAATGGTTCGACGTATGGGCTGGAGGTGATCAGTGGTGCTCGCAGCTTGTATGTCAGTGGAGGGTGGAGGATTGCGGGAATGGTGGCTACGTCCTTATTTGTATTGGCTTTCATTTGAGGTCGGGCGAGACCTGGGTTCACGCGATGGGTTAATACTGAGGGTGCGTATTTCATAGGATCCGACACATTAGATTTCATGTTCGCCTGTAAAGTTGCGCATCATGGACATGCTAGATATTTACCTCGCAACCTGACCTCGAGAGGAGGGAGGAGCTGTCATTATTTTACAGTGTCTGTAGGTAACTATAAGGAGCAAGTTTGAGCTCAACCAAGCTTGTGTATCGCCGTTTCAGCGGTATGGTCAAGTACCAGATCTGGCAGTCAGATGCGACAAATCTAAGGTGTGAGGGAGTTCCCATGCGGACGCCTGTGATCTTTCTTGTAAATTACCAACCATCCATGGCATCGGGGCAAAACTCGCCGTATTTGAAACTGGGGCAGCTGGTAGTTGTGTGCCCACTACGCCAGGAATGTCTCTGACAGGCCAATGAAGGACTTCCTGCGCAGCATGTTCCCAATGTATAGCATCCCCAGACATGTCTTCATAGGCGGTACTTTGTGCCGGGGGAAGTTCGTGAACCGGAGAACTCAAAGGTTCTCCAAAGAACACTGCAGCGGGGTGAGTCTTTGCCCCTGCCTCTGCGTCTCCAAACCAGTGGTTTAAAGCGCTCCTTAGGTGTCGGGGTGTGCAGGGCTCTATCACCAGGTATTGGGCACTTTCTGGAACGTCCTGAATAGCGCTTGACGCATGCATCGCTCGTGAAGAATGCTCCACACGCGTCTTGTGTTCAATCGTTCACTGTCATGTTCATGGACTGGGATAAGAATGAAAGTCTTACATTTCTGTTCTGGCCTGTCGATTGATCGTCACCTATCTTCCTTTTCTTCCGCAAGTTCGCTATACGGACTTCGGTTTTGCGCTTGCGCGGTGGCATCTGACTGGAGTATAGAAGCCCTGCAGCCCCGCCCCGAGCTCCGTGTGCTTGGCAATTGTATTTTGTATTGTATACGTACACACTTACGGACTGTCCGAAACTCCACACACACAAAACTTGAAACCACTCACCTTACTTACTTAAAACTATCAAATGCATGCAAATACTCCCACATGGCATACCACCCTGAGGTTTGTGTGTTCCATAACTTCCATTGGAGTGCAAGTCATAAGCATCATGGGGTGTGGATGGCAAGGTCATGTTCGTCTACGTCACTGCCATAAGTACGTAATGGTAGTCAAAATGAATTGAATAAGCCGCTGGATGACTTTCCGGAGCGTTTTGGAAAACTGAGTGACGTGGGCGATCCCGTCCTGGTGTGCTCAGATCAGATGCCATTCAGTGGTGATGCAAGCGCAGGGATGAACTGCGCCAGGCGTCACAGATTCAAATTGTTCCGGAAAACCAAAACCCGATATAGTTCTTCCCCGTGCCTTCTCAAGCCGCGCGTGATCTCATCAAAGTATATTAATGCGATATTGCACAATATATCGATCCTACTAGATGCCTAGAATGGGGTGAAGTTGACTGTGGTCCATAAACTATGCGGTGAGTCGGGATAGCACCTTCGAGGTTGTGCTGAGCCTAATGACCACGATCTGAGAGCCAGCGGAGGACTATATCCCTATAATAGATGGTCATACAATTAGTCAAGAATTTGAGGATCAAAATGAATTCATGAATTAGAGAACTGGAACGCACAAATTATGTTGGCTTTTCATCGAACACTGGTAGAGCGTTAGCGCACACGGCAGCTAGGATGAAAAGTCTCACCGAATAGCACTGGTACAATATGTAATTAGTGCGTTGAAAATATGCAATAGTTATAAGACTTACTGAGACTGGACGGTCTTGTATCTTGTCCAGTTGACTTCACTCGAAAATGAGTGGGAATGCGGTATTGAATATACTCTACTCACAGGTCGCGTATAAGATCCTTGACAGATGCGTGTGAGGGGATGTCATTCTTGTTTCCAAGCTGTATCAAAGTAAGCAATCCTATAGATGTTCTGAGGTAGTAAGCTCACCACTAAGAGAGGAACACCTGCTAGACTCGGCTGCGCTAATAGCTGGTGCAATTCAAAGCGCGCCGTATCAAACTTCTCTTGCTTTAAGCAGCATCGGCGTTAGAACTGAAACCACCAATTGCACAGCATAGCCTACATCAGCCGAATCAACCACGAATCTGTAACGAGGGAGCATGAAACCACCTATCAAACGCAAACAAGCGGACGACGTACACGACAGCATCGACTCCATTACAATAGCGCTCCCACATTGAGCGAAACTTCGGCTGTCCTGCGACATCCCATATCTTCAGGGTCACCGCGCCTTTGCGTACCTTGCGATAGTTGAACGCAACGGTGGGGACGACGTCTTCTGACCACTAAGTGGGGTGGGCCGCTTGGGTAAAGGAGAAGCCAATGATAAAACACAGTCGCACCTGTCCCGAGCCAATGACATTCACAAATGATGTCTTTCCAGAAGCCTTCGTGAAGGCGTGTCAGTATGCATTTCTTGAATCATAATGTATGGACCCACGCACTTGGAGCCCAACCACGGATATTTCAGCGGCTTTGGAGAAGAATATGCTGCAGAATTTGAAGATTTTGCTGCTGTAAGGAGAGGCTGGCTTACCTACTGAACCAGGAGAGCACCGAAGATATGAAAGTCATGGTAATGACGACAACATGGTCGACCGTTCATTGAGCGCGGCGCTTCTTGATGCGTGGGAACTACACTGGTCTTGCACAGGACTCGAAGCTTGATGCTTAACTTTAAATAAGTAGTCAACTTTGAATGGCCAAGGCACCTCGTATTATTTCTTTAGCAAAACACTGTCCGCAAGAGTGGTCAGTCGCGTACGTACTGCCCTACAGAGCCCTACATTGAACATAATTGAATGTGCTGAACAGTAACCGAAACAAGGGTAGAGACCTGCGACAGCCAAATTCTAAAGTCTACACTCATCTGCCTGCATCTCCAATAAACGAACACGTGCAGAGAGTACTCCCGACAAACTCGCCATCTCAGGGTGAGCCAGAACAAATAAATCCAGAGCCACAATAGCTGCATTGACCCAATGAACACTGCGAACAGCATACTTTGTTACCCAATGGGCGTAGACACCTTTACTTCCGATTGACAGCTGAAAAGTCTGTAGTTCATCATCTATCATCAGGGAAGGCAAACGAGCCTTGATATCATCAGAGAGGCCGGAGGGATGAATGGCAGACGTAAAATGCTCGGTGAATACCAGACGGTCCTCGCGGAAAATTTCGTCATGCAGGGGATCGTTGCCAACAGCGATCATTGCTGGGCACATCACGGCGCATTGCAAGGGTAATCGACAAGCCCATTCATCCCAATCTAAGATTCTGATAAGATTGTCAGCCACATGAAATTGCCCATATTAACAAGTATTTCATACCCAGTGATGTTGAAATCGTCGTCAACAAGGACATTCATTTGGTTAAGGTCAGTGTGCATCAGTGGAAATGGGAAGGTGTCCAAGGACGGGACAAAATACTTTTCTTCGGCCATGGCACGAAAGATCAGGCAATCGATGGGGTCGAATGCAGAGAGATCACCAGTGAAGATGCGTGTGAGGCGGGGGTCGATTCTCCTGAGTATCCATCTCAGTGTTGACTGAGCGTTGGCATGCATGAGAGTGCGCGCCAGCAAGTCTGCGGTGTATTGCGCCAGCTGAGCCAGGACTTTTCCTCTCGCAGCTGGTGGTGGGAACCTTGCATTCCATTCCAACGTCCTGCCATCAATCCAATCCAGCAGTATATAGGGTGTCCCTATGCCATCACCATCCTTGCTATCCGACCAAGCATGTACGGTGGCAACAGGTATACTGGGTATAATGCTGTGCACATAGCGCATCGTGGTCACTGTAGCTTCAATGGGCGAGGGCGTCTCGTCATATGGAACACGAAGAGCCCAGACTGTGCCGTCCTCGAAGATGATGCGATTGACGATGTTACAACCGCCAGAAAATTTATCGCCTTCTGAGATGGTGCAAGGTTGGTCCCTAATTGACGAAGCCGTTTTCAAAACCTGATCCCAATTAATTTTTATGCGGGTTTCCTGTTGTAGTCAGCGACGGTCTACCAAGGATTCAGCAAATGATATGATCAAACGGGGCGTGATCATCATACCCTCATGGTCAAGGTGAACGTATAACTTCAATGCGAAGTGACGAATCTCAATGGACGATATAAGGTGCAAAACCTATGTCAAACTGTCAGAGGATCGTAAGGTTGTAACGTGATTACTAACCAAAATCTCGAGACCGACCAGACTTCTTATTGTATTACTGTAAACTTGTCAAAAGGTCCCTCAAAAGTGCACCGCGTCTTTGTTGAAAGTGGATCCACGCTCACAAGATCAGAGCGGTCAGTCACCTATTACTCTATTGTGAACATAATTACGTGTGCTGAAAAGTAACCGAAACAAGGGTAATTCTAAAGTCTACACTCATCCTCCTGCATCTCCAATAAACGAACACGTACAGAGAGTAATACTCCTGGCAATCTCGCTATCTCAGGGTGGGCCAGAACAAATATATCCAGAGCCACAATACCTGCCTTGACCCATTGAGCACTGCGAACAGCATACTTTGTTACCCAATGGGCGTAGACACCTTTACTCCCGATTGACAACTGGAAAGTCTGTAGCTCATCATCTATCATCATGGAATGCAAACGAGCCTCGGTATCATCAGGGAGGCTGGAGGGATGAATGGCAGATGTAAAATGCTCGGTAATCATGCTCCAGGTATGTCTCAGGTAATGTCAACCTCTTGATGATATCATTAGCTAGGTCCTTACCAACAAGATTCCCTACTATTACCTCTTGAATGACGCCGCCATCATCCTACGCATAGCCAAGTTCACAAACCCTTTGCGATCTCGTTATCCTCCACCGCTCGACAAGTATTGGTCTTTTATGGAGCAATGTTGGTCTGCTGACCCTCAGGACCGTCCATCGACGGAGAGAGTTGATGACACGATCAGGAATGAATTTTACTCGCTGTCTAGACCACACTGATTCTTGAATTGTTTTGCATACCATGATCCCTTTACATTCCACTAGATAAGCGGCATGCGGTACAGTAGATGTAGGCTCACCTCCGAACGAGCTTTGTATTCGTCACTCTGTTATATGTACCTATCACATAGATCTAGTCACGAGTCCTATCCGCACAACACACCTAGACGGACCCTCAGACCAAAACAAAATGCTTGGCGAGACACGCTGTCATGGAACATCTATAGGCAGTCGAGGAGGTCGTACTAGTACCACTCGTGCTCAAATTTCGGGGTATCATAGTACGATAGAAGTATCAGTAGTCCGCAGATATACAAATATCAATATACACGAACCCAAATCATCCTCTCGAAAGCAGACAGCATGAGGATACGAGCCAAGTCTAAATATGACTGACTCTCGTGTGCACGAGCCCTCTACGTCAATTCCACATCTCCGCACTGGGGTGGTGTCTCACGATAATAGAGGTTAGTTTGCTTCCCTCTCATTTCCCAGGTATCCTCCTCGAATGTGAAGCCCGCATATTCGAGGGCCGCAGCGTAGATCTTCTCCTCGGGCTCGACATGCTGAAGATTCGCGCCAGGCATGCATCGACCTTCTCAGCCCAATTTCCGCAGGGGAGGCTAAACGTGTAGTACCTGAACTTGAAATGGCGAGTAATAAGAAATATATTCAGCTAATTATTCCTAGCCGTCATGGCTCGCAACAGAACTTCGAGCTTGATCTACGTACCTCGGGACTTGAATGGCGTCTGTTAGTATTGTACCTTCCAAGACCGTCGACACTTGCTTGTTGCATGCCTGGATCTCTTTCCGAGGTCAAATTCGTCCAACGAGCCTACGAGAAAGTATACAAACCTTCGCAAGTCTCCAGTGAGGTTCCTTGAGTCCTTTGTTGTTACTCTCAATTCTAAACATGCAGCTTAGTACTCTTCTCTTCGGCATCGTCACTTACCATATCACTCTTGCTGCGGCATACCCCACAATGGGAGACATCGCAAATCGTTCTTGTGAGCATTAGTTACTAGCAACAGTGTAGCCACAATGGTATTAAAGATAGCTGCAGACCTTCATAAATGACAATCAGGTCGGTTCGAATCTCACTGTTTCCGACTACAAGAGAGGTAGGCTGATAAGATTAGAATGCATTCAATCCCTCTCATGTTGCAATGTGCAACGAACTTAGAAGATGCCACAAATGGTGGTGACTACACTGGCGCTCATTGGTCTACGGGACATCGAATGTATTGATGCTCCGACAACTGAAATAATAGCCAAGGCTGTCAGGTGAGAAGTAAGGAGATTTGATGAATAGGAAGGAGGGAAGGGCACACCCTGTGGCTTGCCTGTACAGTGCACGCGTGTTATGAGGTATGAAAAGGTTCAGACATGAAAGACTCAGGCCTGAGTATTGACGCGGTGACTGCATGCTCCATCGCCTGCAGACATGCTGAAGACAGGAATGGACTGGCTGAAAGAAATATGTGGACGTGCAGCACCTTGTGTTTTTCACAACCCATCCACATAGTCTCTTGCATATAGAAGGACGTACACTTGTAGTGCGAGTGGCTGTACTTGAGCGCTTTGTCTACAAGTACACATTGATGAATCAACGAACACGAGGGTAACACATGGAATATAGAACACGCACCGCAGTACACGACTTAAACGAATGGGTGCCCAACTTCCTTGACTCCAAACCAAACGCCCACTTTCTCAGCTTACAGGTTGTGCCTCTCGTTGTCCATCTGAACTTCTGAACGGCGCTTCTCGTGAGTGACCATGCACGTCTGTAAGGCAAAGCTGACCGGCAGGTTACCAGCAACTTTGAATTCCCGCAAAGTTCTGTTGCGAATTCTCGCATTATACCGCAGCAACACCTGCGTGCAGAGTCCCTAAGCTGTCGTATCAGAACGGAATATTGAATTCCTGTAAGCAGACTGCCTCGCGAACAAGGCCTCGTGCGCATGTATTGACAAGTATGTAGTAGGCTCGTTGAGTCACCAGTGATATTTGCCGTTGCCAAATAACCCGCTCCAAATCACAAGCTTCTCTCGCAAACGTAGTCCACGATCTGCTGTGGTCGAGACCCCGAGCGCCGACCATGTCTTCCCCAACTAGTGAGAAGCAACAGACACCACCGTTCATGCCCCGCCAAACGATGCGAGGTCATACCAAGTGGGTACGAGGTGTTGTGCACCTGCCTGGTGGACGTCGTATCATCACGTCTTCGGATGACACCTCCCTCCGACTATGGGACCTGGAGAGCAGCAAACATATAGAACATTACTGACGGGATGAAGCACAAATACTCACAATAGCATTGTCTCCAGACAGTAAGACTGTTGCAAGCGGAAGTGAAGATGGGAGAGTGAGGTTGTGGGACATCGAGACGGGGAAGGTCGTCGCCAAATGGACAGACACTAATATCGTATTTTCAGTGTGCTGGAGTGCAGATGGTAGGCGAGTCGTGAGCGGATCCTTTGATGGGACCGCAAGAGTGCGGAATGTCAGGACCGGCGAAACAGTCCTGGCAATCACGACCGGGCACCGGTATGTGTTGGCGGTGATATACTCACCAGACAACACGAAAATTGCGACAGGTGGAGCATACAAGAATGCAGCAAAAATATGGGATGCAAGGACGGGCGAGCTGCTCGCCACACTCGAGCATAATTCAATAGTTTCGAGTTTGGCATGGACGTCGGATAGAAAGAAGCTTATATCCGCATCAGAGTCGATTAGGATATTTGACACTGGCACATGGCAGCAGATCGCCATTCTCCGGGAGGGTCACACAAACTTTGTAAACGACATCTCTTTGTCTCTCAACAACCGCCTCCTTGCAAGCGCTTCACAAGATGAAACAGCACGGCTGTGGAATCTCGACACGAACCTCACAGTCGGACCACCCCTCCAGCACAAAGGCATCCTGGGTTGCGCAGCCTTGTCACCTGATGGAAAGGTGCTAGTTACTGGTTGTGAGGACAAAAATGTGTACGTGTGGGACATCTATGCTGTCCTGAAAGAAGCTGGCTTTGAAGGCTTGATGTCCATTCCTCATGCGGTTGTAAGTCTCGCGTCTTTTCGGTAAAGACAATGCTAATCTCCTACTTGCAGACCCCGACTGGAAAATCGTTAACGGACGTGCGTGACTTGCTTCTCGACCTTTTCAATCATCTTAGATCAACATTGTAGAGAGATGCTACGCGTCGTCCAGCTCAGCTTAAGCGACTACAACGAGGGTTTTTCGATGATCCGCGAGGCGACATTCGTGTGCGTTGTCAGCACTTCCTAAATCTATTTCACTGTGATCTGTTTCTCTCAGTCCTCTACAGCGCGTGGTACCAATCACCATCCCTCTGTACGTGTCGACGGCACTCCCGTTGTACTCCTTGGCCGTCTTTCTTCGTTCTTCCGCCATTCTCCAACCAACATCAATGAAGCAATCGAACTTCGGCAGCGCCCAAGGCGGTCTCTCTTTTCTCGTCGCGGTCCTCGCACTGTCGAAGTTCCTGCAGTACGGGACAAAAAGGTCTGTCTTTCTTCGTGTGCATTTCCAATTGCCGTGGTTCGATGACCTCTGTCCAGCCATTGTATGTTGTTCCGCGTCCCAAGGCGAAACCCACGCAGCAGCAGCAAGGCCAATCACAATGCCAAGGTCAAGCTTCATCATCGCACTCTCAGCCTGCTACCGCCTCGACATCCATGACACCTGCCCCTGCTACTAGTACCACCACACCAGGTGCAGTACGTCGACCCTTCCCATTGTGGGCTCGTCTCGTGCTTTTTCTCTGCTGTGCGTCTCCCCCACACTCCAGTGGTCATTAATACTGCAGCAAGTGGAGAATTATTTCATCTTTGCATATTTAATTCTGTCGTGAATAATGTCATCACTTTGTCAATATCTCTCAAATTGAAAACCAAATTCCCCTGCAAATTATGAGCGGATACACGCGATATGCAACAACAAATTAAGCTCCTCCCCAATCCACAATGCTCCCGATCACCACTCTCCGTGCTTAGCACCTCCGACGCTCTCCTAGCATGTCTCCTAGCATGAGCCCGTTCGCGCTCATGTCCGCTTTATCGAGACTTAAGGGTGATCCGTCAGAGGTATATGCCTAAGGAAGGATATTAGCATTGTGATATATCACTCAGATATTCTACAGTACTTTTACTCTTTCTGTTTACACTACATATTTAAGGTTAGCCCACCGTCCACACACCTCAGTCTCGTTACGTGCGACTGAGGTGTGTATACTCTATTCCGCCTCACTATGCACATACTTACTTTGTTTCCTCTTAGGCTCGTATCGTAGCTCTCACCTTCCATACGCTTGCATACCCAAGGCTCATCCATCTCTCCGTGCATCGAACTAAGCCTGAACGCCGTGCTCAACGAAGCAACATTGATCACAGACGCAGAGGACAGTCCTTCTTTCTTTCGCATTTCCAGGCAGTCCACTTATCGCCCAGCTCGTGGTACATCCACGGCATGCTTGATGCTCCAAAACAAGATGAGCGCGCAAACGGAAGTGCTTATTAGAACGTTAAGTGTTAGGAGATCGGGTGGCGTGCGGGTGGTATCATTGATAGTTCGAGCAGGTGGGCAAGGATTATTGCTATTTGTACTACCTAGGCATCAGTGTTTGTGAGCTGTGAGCGAACCGTGCATAAGAACCCCTTCGTACGGAAGATACGAGACCCAGGAGAGATCGATCAACTGGTTCCAAAGAAGCAAGCCATCGCGTGTGGCGAGAAGTTAAAGCCATCTGTGGTGAAGGCTGAGGTAAAAGTGTGCTGAAGAGCTTAGAGCACCGCATCAGATTCTTGGGACAAATGCTGCACTAATGTTTGGCAAGCAGCCTGTAAACTGACGAAGTCATCGAGGCAGTTGGCGATGCACCGGTATACTAGTATGATGGTGTGAGCATGCCGGACTACGGCAGGTACGCTGGCCATGCTGTACACGTCGTTTTCAGGCTCGTGCAATATTACACAGGTTTAGGGCCTTTTTGCATGAATTTCGGACGCGTTCAGCGTTCGTTTTTTTTTGTAACCGTTACTAATTCTCGCTTCGCATGTCACCCAGATGAGCCTGATGCCATCATTCCAGACAGCCTTCCGCAAAACCAGTCTTCTTTTTTTCTTCGCCATTAATGTTATGTACTCACCTCCTCTGAGACAGACTACTGGGGGTATTTGAAGTCTGTTTCTAATTGACCACAAACAACAGCATGTCCTTCCTCACGGTCATCGACGGCGCCATGAAATTCGCTGAATAACACACGATCCTAAGTATCCATCGTGGCTGAGAGATCCCTTTTAAGAACGATGGACGCCAAATACCTCATAAAAAGCACAGCTATCCTGGTTAATGGGATCAAGCAGCACCCCAAGGGTGCTGAACGCCTTGCCATACGCGGTGTGCGAATGCGCAGAACAGATGACATCTGGGCGAGCTTCATGAATCGCTGAATGTATCATGTTTGCCGACCTATTGAGGGACCGAATAGGCCCAGATTCCTTATCCTGTATTTTACCTTCGTGGTCTACGAGAAGGAGGAGCTCAGGCTGGACGAGCTTGAAGTGAACATTTTGGGGCAAGTGGTGAATATTATGATTTTGATCTTGGCATGACAAGTACTTACCCAGGGGTTAATCTAGCAGCAATCTGGCATGGCAGGGTCCTTTCGGAAGAGCAATTAGATGTCGCGTGCACCATGTTATCAGTGTCATCATTCTTACCAGAACAGTCATGTGTCCAGCAAGGCCTGCGTCATAGCCATACTTTGTTGCGTTTCATGATGACGGCGCTTCCTGTTACGATGAAACGATACACCCACCGAAGATACGGTATGCTTGAGCCAGGTGGGATTTTATAAACGCTCGATGTTCGAGTGCATCAGAGAACGTAGGACGAGCGGGTACATCGTTCAAGTGATCCCTCAACGAAGTCCTCGTAAGACTGTTGCTGGCGTCCCCCGATGGTGCGACCATAGTAATTCTGTGGATCGAATATTGAAACTTCGAATGTGGGACGAGTTTGTAGCACCCTGGTGGGCCTGGTCCCTATTATAACATCAACCTTCCTCGGTTGTCGCAACAACCTCTGGATAAAGGTCCGAATACCATCACGGCACTCACATGGGCCCGAATTACCAAAATTTCCCGACGCGCAACAATACTTTGTTAGTGGAGGTACAAGTTATCTTGTAACTTATGAGTGGCAGAGTGAGAAGCCATTCCCAATCGAGTAACTGACCCTAAGTTTTATGTAAATAAGCGCCCATAAAAAAAGCTTTTCACCAACCTCAAGCTGTGAACTTCAACGACTATTATTACCGCAACGTTTGGATGCACCGTCTTCACAATGCACGCTCCATCGCTATCGGTGCACTCTCCTGCAGAAAACGAGCGTTTGGCGTGTCTGCGAGTGTTTTAAATGCCAACTCGGACGCCGGCTCAACTCGAAGTCAGAACCAGAACCAGGACCTGGGAAAGGATGAAAGCCCAAGTAGGGAAACGGTGGATGGTGAACAGGGAGAACAGGATGGGCAGGGGCATGGATACATCGCGGGGAAGCTCTCGCGCTCTCTGCGTAGCCGGCGTGAACCCCAGCGCCGCCACGCAAATAGCTCATACGCCAAAGAAGAACACGCCGACGCTAATACCACCAGGTCCTCCTTCGACGCCGAATCATTCATAGAGATTATCACGAAAAAATCTGATAGCGCTGCAGACATCCCAAGCTCTCACCACGTTCCGGTGGCAGGTGCTTCGAAGAGAAGACAAAAAGACAAGCAGCCAAAGAAAAAGAAGGGGCAGGGGAAAGTGAAAATAAAATTCGTTAATGCACGACCTACTGTGGAATCAGCGCGTGCCTCCCTTGCAGGGTTCGACGCGAAGCGTACTGGGGTACTTCAGCTACTGTTGAAGGGCTCTGGGGAGATCAATCACTCAGAAAGGGATGGTTGGACAACCGGGTGGGGCGAAGACGGTGCGTTTCCCGTGACATGACTGTGATTTTATTTCTCATTTGACTCTGGTTCATTGTGTGCAGTGCTTCGACCTGGGGAGAATGCGAATTATGGATTGCAGGGTTCGTTCTGTGGCGATGTACGAGAAAGTAGGAATGGGTCTGCGCGACGTGGGCAACCGCCGCATATGGGCCGTCGCCATCCCCTGCCTTATACCCGCCGCGTAGAGGGTCTCTTCGATGACGTACAGGATCTAAATGCTCCTTCATCAAGCAAACCGAGCTCCATCAATAACGTATTGGAAGGTGCGTGGTATTCTTAAAGGTTTTGAACGTGATTTCAATACTTATGCCGCGCAGATATTGACCCACCTTCGGAACACAAGCCTATTGCGCGGCTTGCGCATGGGCTTGATAGGGTGTTGTTCAAGTGTGTCTTTCTCCCCCATCCTGTTATAAACGGCAAGATAACTTGATTTCGTAGCCCTGGTGTGCACTGGCTCCAAGATCCACGCTCACGTGTATATAATTTCACGCCCTGGCTTGAGAGCATACCCAAAGTTACGGATTTCGCGTTCGAGCGCGTCACTGGGTTCATAAGGAGTTCTCATGACAACGTATGTTCGATCTGTTTTCAATCCACAAGGTCTGAGCACACTCACCCAATAGGACCTTCATACCCTCGCTAAAATCCACTCCCGACCATATGTTGGCTCTACCTCTTCCCTGACTGGTCTGCTGAGCCATATTTACTTCCTCATGTCTGGCGGAGAGGGTGTAGATACGAGTATTTTGAGTGGCGCGTTTGCGCATGAGGTGGGTGATTGTTTGAGGCTGATTTTTGGGCATGGGTTTCATCATTCTCTCTGTTGCGCGGCTTTTATCCAAATTCGTGGGCTGCGCGTTGCGGGCGCACGTCCCAGTTCTAACCTCTTGTGTTCTGCAATGTGTGCTTTTCTCCCCTGAATCCGGGGTCTGTGCTTGTGCTGACGTCTCTACATACCTTTCACTTTCACTACACGCGTCCCTGGACGCGTCTATACGTTCCCCCGTTCTCCTGATCCATTTCCCGATACCGGCTGACATATCTGTTCACAGCCGACGACCTTTACCCCAGGCCAGCGCATGCCCGTATCAGTCGTGTTACGGTACAATGATGGCGTATGGGCGGTCGACTCCGGCAAGGACGGCGAGGATGACAGCGAAAAGAATGTTTTGACTTGGATGGTGAGTCGTGCGGGTACATTTGGTTCTATTTTCATTTACACTCGTGTTGTAAATTTCGATTAGCGTACCGCATAACTAATGTCTGCGTTTGCATCACAGGGCACCCTCCTTGAAAAATTCCTGACAGTTCCGGAGCCTGAATTCAAGACTCTGCTGCGCTCCTCGCCCGCACCCGCTGAGGGTGAGGAGGATAACAGGAGGGAGGCATATAGGTATGCGAAGGTGCGTTTCTCTCCTGTGTTATGTTGGGTAGCGAACGCTGACACTTTCAATTCGTGTATGTGTTGTATGATGTCCACATTGTCCTGGTTGACTTTGTGATTGACATTGCGGGATCAGAGTGACCGCTTTTTGATGCGCTCCCAGCTCGATTGCGTGGATCCTCGCTTACCAGGAACAGGCGTTTTTGATGTCAAAACCCGTGCTGCGGTGCCCATCCGACTGGATTTACTGAATTTTGAGGTACGTGTTCTTGATTTTGGTTGGGTGCCATCCATTATAGTACATCATTTGCATCTTAACTCGGCTCAGTCTTTTGGTAATATTCTTTGAACTGGGACTGGGCTAACGGTGTTCGTTGGATGCAGGAGAACTCAGGTTACCTCATTCGCACGCTGAACGGGCCATTGGAGAGCTTTGAAAAGGAATACTACGATTTAATTCGGAGTGCGTTTCTGAAATACAGGTGTGTTAGTTTCCCGCTCTTTTCGCTTCCTCCCGTCTCGACCTCATGTTCATCGCTTACTAGCTTCCAAGCCCGTATCGGTAACATGGATGGCGTGTTTGTTGCTTATCACAACACGGCTCGCGTTTTTGGATTCCAATATGTCTCGCTCGAGGAGATGGACGCGCGGTTGTTCGGACCAGATGTGAAACCTGCTGGTGTTCTTAACGGAGGTAGTTCACCCACCCGAGGCGCGCGTATATTCGAGAAGTGCGTGAGACTGTTGGAAAAAGTGATGGATGAGATCGTTGTGGTGTTTGGCAATAGGGTAAGCCCGTTTCTTTCTCTTGTCCACCTTTTTGGTGACTCTGGTGTGGCTATGGATAGAGCGTGAAATGCACAATCGAGACACGGGAACGCTCGTCGAAGATGAACATATGGGTTGAGCCTGTCGAGTGGGACGCGGAGAAAGAAGGGAAGGGAAAGGATGTGATAGTAGAGTTGAAAGAGGGAGAGGAAGAGAAAGTCAGGGAGCAAGGGAAAGAGGGTGGGGGTGAAGAGAGACAGGCGAAGACCGAGGAGCCACCGATTGTTCAGATCGACGTAGAGGTGCAGAACTTTGTCGCTGGCCAGCCTGTCTCGGGCTCGAGAGCGATTGGTGTCGCGCCTGATGAGAACTGTACGTCGTTATTCTTATTTCCTTTCTATTCACTTTTTCTATTCACTTGCTCTGTCATCGTATGTCCTGACGTCGGGGTTACAGGGATTCTCCACTGGTCCGTCTCGCATAGTTCGTTGGAAGCCTCCAAAATTCGCGCGAACCTCGCATCTGCGAAAGAGAGACAGTTCCGCGCGTGGAATTTCCCAGCGAATATCAGCGGACCCGAGGAGATGAAAGCATGGTGGAACGCGCTGGATTTCGGCGGACGGAAGAATGCCGCTTCTCCTTTAGGTGACGGTGATGGGACTGTGAGCGAGGGAGAAGCAGTGAGCGGGCTACGTGAAGTGGTGGCAGGCGACGAGAGCTGTGTCGCAATGGAGGAGAACAGTTTGATAGAGGAAGGACCTGAAGCCGATGAGAACAAAATCAAGAATGGCGCGCAGTCGTTCAACTCCAGGCTCTTCCGACCGGCATCGACGAGTATTGAACGATTGCGCCAGCTATCGAGAGATGGGAGAGAGGAGACTTTGAGGGCAGAGGCTGAGGAGGAGGCGATGGGAAGGGAGAAAATTGTTTGGGGGCTTTTGGGAAATGGAGGCGCTGCGAGCAGTGAAACCAAGGAAGTGGCCGAGGATAGCAGTTCGACATCAACTGTTACTCAGGCTTCAGAGATGGGGGCAGTCGATGCGGTGGAAAAAAGGAGCAAAGAGAACGATAAAGAGTGAATGGAGAACATTTCCCCGTATTGTTCAACGCGCTGCCGCCGATATGTTGTCGACCTTCTATCTACGACGGTGTCTACTGCGAGTGGACTCATGAAACAGCACCTCAAGTTAATCATTAGTTATTCAGTACTCAGTACGTTGCACGCTATATTTTTGTGCGATTTACGTTTGCATTTTCAGGTGGATATCGCATAAGTATACGACTCATGGTAACTTATACCACATTGCAGAGGCAGCCCTACGCGGATAATAATAATCAAGCACTGCTCTACTTCCGATCAGGCGGTCGCTGTTGCGATCCGACGACAAAGAGAGCGATCTGTCCAGCCAACATCAACTTGAAGGTCTCATCATGATGAGGTTCTATGAATCAGACATTGGCGACGCCTTCGACAAGGCCTGCTCCTTGCGGCATGTTCCAATTATTATGAAAGGTCTTCGATCATCGCCTTGCAAGACTCGCGGTCATCACGCGATCACTGGCACATTGAGTGATAGGCTGGAACTTCATACACAGTGACAACAATTCCTTCCGCCGTATTAACACAGGGATATTCCAACATTGGAGGACCTTCGGCAGGTGAAGTCTCGTATTAGTATATCTCATACCATGACCTTTCAACTCGCATGACTGCAGAACTACGACTTTTGTTTATAGATGGCAACCTTCTACTGTGTTTGTAGCGCGTTAGGTCCTCTCATCGCGAAGCGGTAGATCCTAAAATCGAAACAGTGTGCTAACATTGCAGATGATTCCCCCATTCTGAAGTTTATTGAGACACAGGTCGCTGGTATATATGAAGTTCGGATGTGACGAGTTCCACTCAGAGACCGTTCGTTTGGGCTGTTGGAATTGACTGACCTTGTCCTAGTGGGTCTCGACTTCGCCTTCGTTGATTATCAGTACGTGGTGGTCCTCAGTACATCTATATTCATGATTCCCGTGCAGTGCCTCCTGGCTTCCCTGATCTCGAAGATATGATATGTGATCAGCCACTGGGCAGCTACGCGGCGAGACCCATTGAGGCAAATTCGTGACATGTGCGCGCTCCGCAGGTATCGCCCGTGCTCGCTTCGACGGACAAAGTTTGGCTGGATAACGTTACCGTTTAGAACTGCATGTATGTAAGATGCCGACACTGCACCGGCAAAGTCCGTTGCATGGTGCAGCTTCGTGTTTGGCCGAGAGATTTTGATTTTAGGGGCAGCAATTTCAAATGTCATTTTAGAATCGAGCGAGGAAGTTGAGTAATTAAGGGTTTTTTTTCGTGAAATGCCGCAGCATTCCCACCAGAGGTTCTCTCTGATGTCATTCCTCCTTTCCCTTGCGGTTATAAGGACCGTTGCATTATGGCTGCTCAGGTACTGCTCGAATGATGGTCCCTTCAGTTGATGGCCGCCTCGCTATCCTCGTTGGCGTTCCTTTGTCCTTGGTTGCCGTCACTGCCCTCAGACGGTTCATCGAGAGCCGGCGGAATAAACCCTCTCTTCCCCCAGGCCCAGCGCCGCTCCCACTGGTAGGGAACGTCTTATCAATTGACACAAACGAGCCTTGGGTGACGTATACTGAATGGCGTGCTACTTACGGTACGTGGACAGACAGTGTGGTGCATATGTGGTGCAGCTCAAATATTTTATCAGGGGACTTGATCTTCGTGCGACTCCTAGACCAGGAAACGGTCGTGATCAATTCTCAGCATATCGCAGAAGCCTTGCTGGACAAGCGTTCTCGCATTTACTCCGATAGACCGTACTTAGCTACACTCGAGCCGTGGGTTCTTCGAATATTCTTCCATTTAATCATTCTGAAGTCCAGGCAGATATGGCTGGACGATCAACTTTGCATTCATAGGTTACGGCGATGAATGGCGTCTTTGCCGACGACTCTTCCATCAAACGTTCCGTCCCGAGTCTGCACTCAAGTTTCGTCCAATGCAACTCAAGCGAGCTCGTGAGATGGTGGTCAACCTAATCGACGAACCCCAACATTATGAGTCCCACTTCGCAACGTCATTGCATGTATTTTTACACATCGAGCGATTATTTACCTGTTCACAGATTATCGTCCTCTGTTGCGATGTCAGCTGTATATGACTACGATGCCAGTGCTCGCGATGATCCTGTGGTCCAGCTCGTGATCAAAGCGCTAGTTCCGGGCTTGACTGTGTTGACCCCGGAGAGAGCAATGCTGCTTAACGCTTTCCCATTCTGTGAGCTCAACTGTCTTTGACGAGACAGAGTTAACATACTGAGCACTCTTGTGGGATGCAGTACTGAAGTTACCTGACTGGTGCTGGGGATCCTCGATCAAGCGTGGTGCTCGATCTTCAAGGGATCGCGTGAATGAAATGGCCGACGTGCCTTTTCGATATGTGCAGAAGCACATGGTGGGTATTTCATTTTGTTCTAGTTCCAGACATTGATTACATGCGTGCCAAGGCCGACAGCTCGCTCCTCGGCCAGTCCTCAATGGTAGCAGAAAATTTGCAACGGATGGAGACGCAAGATGAGGCCTCGAAACCAATGTTCGAGACTGCCTTGAGGAAAGCAGCTACTACTGCTGTTGTCGGTGAGTAGCGTTTTTTCAAGCGGTGTCATGCTCTTGATATATCCGCACTATGCAGCCTCGTATGAGACGGTAAGTGAATGTCCGAATTCCATGTCTGCCCCTTGACCTCTTTACAGACTTCTGCAAGCTTGATGGTTTTTCTTCTCGCGATGGTATTATATCCGGATGTTCAGAGACGTGCACAAGTGGAGATCGACTCAGTGATTGGAAGAGATCGACTGCCTACATTTGAGGACAGAGCATCACTACCATACGTCGAGGCAGTTCTGCGGGAGACTTTCCGATGGGAGCCTATTGTACCCCTTGGTAACTTAGACTTCTTACTGTGTGATCTCGCCTGTACTAAAGACGATCTTCTAGGCGTGCCGCATGCTACATCGAGTGACGATACATATAATGGTTACTTCATTCCAAAAGGTGTGCTATTTTTCCGATGAACATATTACTTGTAAAAAAAAAACTCACGTTCATCAGGAGCGACCATTGTGTACAACACATGGTCAGATGGATTCTCTCCAGCTTTCGCGATACTGACCTCATTTCAGGGCCATTTCACGGGATGAAAAGCGGTACCCCAACGCATCCCGTTTCATGCCAGAGAGGTTCATCGACGTCAACGGCGCGCTGACCAATGATGACCCTGCGGAGTACATTTTTGGCCTAGGTCGGCGTATATGCGCAGGTGGGTTGAGTTGTTTTAGTGCCGCAGAGCATGTGATGAACAAGGTGTCTTCTAATCAGGCCGGTCTACTGCCGATGCCTCTGTATGGTCTGCCATTGTGACCATGCTGGCTACAGTGGATATTTCTTCCGCCAAAGATGACCAGGGTAAAGTGATCGACTTCACCCCCGAGTTCATCCCCGGAGTGGTTCGGTACTTAGTTTCCTCATGTCCTTCTGACCTGCCGTCACTAACGGTGTTGTTGCTTTAGCTTTCCTGCGGTCTTCCCTTGCAGTATTTCAACTCGTTCTCACATTCATTCAGGACTGGTGGATGCGTTGCGGAATACTGTGTAATATGCTTGCTTCTATAATACTAGTGACATATCTGTATATTGGTGCGAGATCGGAACATCATTGCGCCTGCCAATGAGCATAAGCGAGTAATCCATGTTATATATTGACTAGATGACCTATGTAGTCACTTTGGTGGATGTGGAGAGTCAGAGACTAAATGATTTGGATATGCAGAGGACGCTGGAAAACTTGAACCTAGCTTTACTATTATCAACTGGGATGAAACTCACTGTCTTGAACCAGCCTTTCACCACCCAGATTTCATGACAATCATCATTAGCCGGTTAGGAAGCATGGCTACATAGGAGGTGTTACAAGAGTAAGTACATATCGGCAGAATGCTAACTCACAAACGCTGATGCCAGGTCGTACATCCAGGAATAATCCTTCACCACCTGCTCGAGCTAGCAGGGACACCACCCACACGCTACCTGATCTCCCAGTACTCAACGTCCTAATAAGCGCACCCGTATCCGTGTTCATCTGGCTTTGGAGTATCAAGCATTCCGTGGAAGTGAGCTGGGTGATAAGCGGATTGCCTGGAACACGCGACAAGAAAGGAATGTCTTCTGCGTCTGCAATCAATGCTATTCGCCGACACGGCATTCGGGCTTAATTTGGTGCGTGGAGAGATGGGGGGCGCGTGCGATAAGCCTTGGGTACGGAAACGGGCATTCAGGCTGATACTGGGAGACATGCGTTGGAGAGCGTCGGAGGTGCTGAGTACGGGGAGTGGTGATCGGGAGCATCGAGGATTGTGTGTGAACTTGGTTTGTTGTCACATATCGCGTGTATCCGGTCATAATTTGCGGGATTTGGTTTTCACTTTGAGAGAGACATCAACAAAGAGATAGCATTTTTACAACAGAACTAAATATTGTGCAGAGATGAAATTGCTGCAGTATTAATGGCCGTCAGAGTGTGGGGGAGACGCAGAGTAGAGAAAAAGTATGAGATGAGCCCACAATGGGAGGGGTCGTCTTGTTGCACCTGGTGTGGTGGTGCCAGTAGCAGGAGAGGGTGTCGTGGATGACGAGGAAACAGCAGACTCAATTTACGATGATGACGCCTGGGCTTGGCCGTGCGATTGGCTTTGCTGCTGTCGTGTTCGTTTCGCCTTGTGATGCGGAGCAACATACAATGACAGAAATAATCGAACCCCGGTGACTGTAAATGCACCCGAAGAACATACCCTTTTGTCCCGTACTGCAGCAACTTCAACAGTACGAAGACCGCGATGAGTTGGGCGTTGCTGAAGTTCGGTTACTTCCCAAGCATTGGTGCAAGAGCGGCGAAAGAGCGAAGAAAGGCGGTCAAGGAGTGCACTTGGACTCCCCAAAGAGGGTGCGAAAGTGCTGCCGCCGCGTGCAGAGGATTGAGAGAAAGAGGTCAGAATAGAAACGGATTTAGAAAGCGCTGACGACGCATACCAATATTGCCTTGAGCATCATCGAAAAACCCTGGTGTTAGTTGGTGGGTATACTTAAGCTGAGCCGGACGTCGCGTAGCATCACGCTAGAATTTTCATCTAAAGTGATTGAAAAGTTTGAGAAACAAGTCGTCTACAAGCATTAACGATTTCCCAGCGGCAACCTGCGAGTGGGAGATTAGTGTGGTCTTTACCAAAGAACCATGAGATTTACACTCACATCGGGAATGGACAAGAGGTCTTCAAGGTGTAAGGATTGCATATCCTCTAGACACCGATCATGCTTCAAAGCGAAGACGACGTGACTCCGTTACTCTTCGCATCCGAGTTACAAACTTCCATTTTCATTTCCTTTTACGATCTTACCTTGTGCTCACTCTATGCGCTGCAATGCAATGTGTTCAGGAGACTAAGTGTATTGCATGTGAGGGTAACTGAGCTGAGTAGTTTCCGACAACTAGGAGAAGATAGATAGAGACATTGGTGTTGGAATCGAACAAGTGCGCCCGCAGCCGTGGCGCTCCATTATTCGTTCGTATCTTCTGATTGGTTGAGCTTATCGAATCGTATGTTTCTATTGTTCGGTCTTGTGATTCACTTTCGCTCTTGTACCTACTGAATCCTTTGTGTGCTATGGCCAGCGCCTTCTCCATTGTCCCGAGTTTCACTTACTTACAAGATCACTCAAACTATTTAGCCAGCACTGTTTCGACTCGTTACCTCAGACGTTTGCCTTCGCGTGCACGATCTGAGGTAAGATACTTAGTTCTTTACTTATATTTCACCTTTGCTTACATCGCGCAGAGTGTCTGTCTATTACAGGTGAATATACCAGACGTTTGCCTTCGCGTGCACGATCTGAGAGTGTCTGTCTATTACAGACCTGCGCAACTATATTAATCCTTTAATTGGAAAGGTACGCGACTCGATATACGAGAACAAAGCAAGGTTATTGAATGTTTGGGCGAAAGCCCGTGAGGCTTTTCCAGACTGAAACAGAGTCTTAGTCTAGGTATCAATGGTGAGCTGTGTTCCCGAAAGGTAGGAGGACTATGACGCATGCAGTGAAGCTTGATGCCCCGTGAGAGAAAGGAGTTGTACTCACTTCGCGGCTTGGTTTAGCGTACTGGTGGCATGGTGTAGTGTGTGAACGGTTCTAACGTGGGCGATGATTGGATGTAAGGTGCTATGATCTTCGTGTGATCCCGAAGATATAAGGTAAAAGCTTCGCTTGACCACCTTCCCATTGTTTTGACGACATCGAAAGGCACTCCTCGCAGGAGGTATTTTAGGGTTCCTCCAATTCACAAACCGTGACCTTTGAGGTCGGGTAGGCCTGCTGCGGTTGCTGCTAGCGTCATTTTCTTTGTGAATTCTGTTTTTGAGAGCGGACATAAGCCTTTTTCGTGCTTCCACGTGAACAGATGCGCCCCAGATTCGGCTGTGTTGACTCTAAAATGATTCTCCATGGCTGCTTTGGGGTCTGTTGGGCCGTTTTGAGCTGCCCAATATGCTTCTTCACCTACCACCGGGGACGATTTCATGATAGGAAGCGAAAATTTGGTGATTGGTGGCCATTGGGGTCAGCTGATTCAACCATTCCTGCTCTAGATATATGTTTTTTCAGGTCGAATCCTTTGGCCGTTCTAACCGTGAACTCTCCCAGTCTTGCTATACAATAGAAGGTCATGGTCATACAAGCGAAAACTGCTGCATCAAGTGGCTTGTTTAGGTTTAGGTGTTCGCAGATGGAGGAAAGGAAGTCTGGGGTGATTGGTTGTCTCTTGGGATGTTTAGAGGCTGATGGGGCGAGTACGGTGGCTCCGTCCAGTGTTGCTTTGAGTTCACCCAATTGCACTAGCCACAATCTGCTGTGGAGCAGGTGCCAGGCTTTGATGCTGGCTGTATAGTTGGTCAGCGCTGATCCGGAGTACGCGCCCACGCAACTGGACAGGAATTTGAGGAGACTGGCGCTGACTGGGCAGCATTTGTTTTCTTCTATTTTGTTGAGGTTGCAGTAGACATGGAAAACTAATAAACCTGCTCCATAGGTTTCTTTCGTTGATTGGGCCCATGTGGAACCCATAACTTGCAGGATGCGGTTCAAATGCTCATCTGAAACTTTGTGAGTGTCGGGGTCTTCTGCTGTTGCAGCTAACTGTCTGGTGCTGCTTCCTGCTGGAACCCAGAGCCTCAGGCGATCGCGTGCAAGGCAGTGGGGTTGGAGGATGGATGAATGAGGGGTGAGGTTCGGTTTGTAGTTCTGTGGGGTGGGTGTAGATGCTGCGGAGAGTTCGGTCAATGGCGCTCTGAAACGGGTGTGACTCATATAGTCATTCGTCTCTGAGCACGCAGCTAATGAGTTTTTCTTCCTCTGCCCGATAGGCTTTGTTCTGTTCTGCTGCCTGCTGTCTGAGGAGGGTGCGATTGATAAGCTTAGCTGCAGGAACGGAGTATTTCCCGTCTCGCAGTAGTTGTAATTCCGTGGAGGAGAGTGGCAGAGTTGTGTCGATGATGAACTGGTTAAGTTCGACAGGAAGGTCGATGGGAGGGAGAAGAAGGTGGGCAGGTCCGAGTATGCCCCTGGATAGGTCGTCTGCAGGATTGAACTCGCTTGGGACATAGGTAGTTGTAATGTCGAGATGGTTGGGTAGATGGTGTAGGAAGTTGTGAATCCTCCGAAAAACTCTGTTGACCACTCTGTTGCGGTGTCTGTGCTTCCACCAGCCTTCCACGACACCAGTGTTGTCTCCGTGGATGAGAATATTGCTGCTAATGCCTGGGAGAGAGGCGATGGCATAGATAAGCAGCTCGAAGCCAATGGCTTCAGCCCACCCGATATCTCGCTTTCCATTGAGTGTCTTCCAACCTGGTATCAACCTCCAAGCTCTCCAGTGTTCGCCGATAACGATGCCTATCCCGATGCCTGAGCTTGCATCTGAGAATGCGAGGGGATTTTGGAGTTTGGTAGTAGGGTAGATGTCTCGTGCTACTCCTCCTGATTGAAGTAGGTCCGTCCACCAGTCCAAGTCTTCGCTTACAGTTTTCCCGGCTCTGTGCGGCAGAAAAGGTTTAGCTCCGTTGGTCGATAGCATGTCCTCGAGGCTTGTGAGGTAAGCTCGTCCTCAAGGTGCCGCTGAACATGCGTGTAAAAGTTTACTGTACAGTTCTTGTATGTCCTGAAGAATATGCGTGCACCTCTTCCTCCATTTGTGTATAGCAGTGAGGTATTTGTCCACTTTAGTTGGACTTAAAGTTACTACCATCTGTTTCAAATCCCACGTGAAGCCTATGTAAATGGTGGAGGTACCGAAAAGCTGATCTTTCAGACACTCCCAAATGATACCTAAAAGGTCAGAGAGATCGTCTAAGTCTTGGAAACAAAAGGTAAACAGTGTGTCGTGAGTTGAATGGTGCGAGCGGTGTGATAGATCTAATAATGGTTTAGCGTGGTCCTCACTAGATTCTTCCATTCTCCCTTTGATTGGGCAGAATTTGCCAAACCATAACCTCCTGCCCGATTGTCTCAAACCGGCTCCAGCGAATTCTTTGTGCCATGATGCCCTGCTGTCATTGTAGCTTTTTAGGGATTCACGCCTTATTCTGAAAAATATATGGTCGTCGACCCATTTGTCCAGCGGTCCGATTCCTCGATGATGGAAGATTTCGGTTCCGGCGTCTGCTACATGCCCATAAGCTCTTGCTGACGGGGTGGCGCTGAAAGCCATGCAAGTGTCTATACAGAACTGAGTGTCTGATATTTGGATCACACCTGCTGGCCATTGTGATGGGTGCAGCAGGACTGTCTGATATGCTTCTGCTATGTCCTGGGTAGCGGCTTCTGAACCTGGGGGGAGGGTAGCTATTAATTGGTATATTATCGAAAACTTTCCCCAGGTTGTTGGGAAATTGTTGGCGTCTATACACAAATTAACTGATGGATTAGGGAAGAGTGTACTCGGGGAATGTGGGAAGGAAAAGTTTTGTATGATCCAAAACTTCCCTGGTTTCCCAGGTTTCGGAATGATAGCTAAAGGGGACGACTGGAAAGGTCCGATTAGCGATTCTAAGGTGTTCGCTTCAAAAGGGCCCAGGTATCTCCCTTTGTTGATTTCTTTTTGGATGATGGAGCGAAACTCAGATTCAAATTCGACAATCGAGGGTTTATTAGGTGGAGTTTGTACATGAGTGATAGGGGGGAAATCTATTTTGAAACCAGTACGAAGACCTTCAGGTATCTTAGCAAAGCGTTCAGAAAGTCCGAGGTGTTTAAGTTCGTGAGTCCAAGCTTCTACTTTATATGGGGTTAGTGGGATCTGCTTTCTGTGCTCGAGCACATCTCTGGGCTCCATGGGATGTGGCCCCACATCCTGAACAGATGTGACACGCATCGTGTTGGGGTACTGTGCAGCCTTCTTCGCGCTGCCAAGCGGTACATAGTTGTTTTCCGTCCTTTGTCCACAGTCCCTTGTGGATGCGCTCTGTGAACATTTCGTGTTGCTTGTCCCATGTGTGGGTGGCCATGCACTCAATGGTCCTGTGCGGGTTGCGTCCCAGGCATACTTTTTGTTGTTGCCTGCTGGTTCTTCGTTAGGCGGCAGAGCGCGTTTCTGGGCTGTATATCCCTGTTGGGTTGACGCTGGGTGCTGTGGGCGTATTGGGTCTGAGCTTTTGGCTGCGAACACCGCTGCTGCTTGCCGGGCGATTGTGGATGTGCTGCGGTGCGCGATGCGGTGAGTGGGTAGAAGAAAGTTCAAGTAACGACAAAAGGGGTTGTTTGGTTGTGATAACCGAGTTATTTTTTAAACAAATTGATTTCGTTTTGGCATGTGATTGGCCATAGCCCAATAGGTTGTGATAACCCAAGGTGTAGTAGTGCATGATGCACGAGTAAAGGGTTTTTTGTCGGCACATGATTGGCTGACAGTTGAAAGTTTTAAGTAAACATTGTAATGGGGTAGGAGAAAAAGGGGGGAAAACGGTGCAAGGCACGATAGTAAGATGAGCGCGTGAACTTTACAAATTGTGTCCGTAGATTAATTCGACTGACCTGGATCGCAAACACTGTGTCTTTGTCTCGTTTTTCATTGAATAGTTCCTCTCTCGCTTTGAAAAGGAGGTCTTGGTTGATTTCTTCTAAACTCCAACCCTGTGTGGTCCCTACTGTGAGGTGCCAACGGCGTCACTGTTGCGACTGGTAAAGCAACAAGGCTTTTTGTTTGAGCACATCTGGTGCGTGACGCCAGTGGTGGGCTTGAAGGGCCGTCCAGAACTGGATATGCATGTTGACTCTGTCGTTTGGCCAGTCGTGTACCTTCATGAAAGAGACTATGCGCGGGGCCACCTCGTTAAATTCCTCCCAGGTGAGATTTTCATCTTTGGTGACTGGGGCTGCCTTGGGGTCTTTGACTGCTGCCGCGGGGACCCAAGAATGGACTCCGTCTGATGCTGGGAGCATCACTAGCGCATTGGGTTCAGCAATCAAGGCTGAAAACTTGGCCTCGTCGAGGCCTCTGTTGGTAAAGTAGTGTAACTCGCAATAATCCCCTGCTTTCAATCTCCTGTTCGCGTATTGCGCTGGGAGGATAGTAGGGTCGGAAGGTACTTTTCCACACTTGATGGGTGTGTACTTGCTTTTATTTTTCTTCCTATCTTCTAATTGAGTTGCTTCTTCTTCATCTTTAAGGTCCTGCTGCCTCTGGGCTTCGTCTTCCTCGGCTCACTGACGAGCCTCCTCTAGACGCTCTTGTCTAGCTGCCCAGCGTACTTTTTTGGTGTTGTTGTTAAAATTCCATAATGCTGTTAGGGATTGTGTAGCCTGCTGCTCAGATAGACCTTCGTCTATCAGTTGTTGGCGTTCTCCTTGGAACTCTGGTAGAGTGTAGTCTGGTCTAATAGCATTGTTAGGGTCCATACTGGCTATGTAGGGCTTTGTAAAAGCAAAAGACGTAGCAACTAGATGTTGGACTGAGACTAATAGACGACTGCGAGGTGGTCAGAAGCAAGAGGCTTTCTGCGCCACCTCGCTTATTTGCGCGTAGAAAACCAACTTCACAATCCCTTTCTTGGACCGAGTATTTTCACCTCACCATATGCTCTTCATGCCGATTCCGGCCTAGTCAACCGTTCGAAAACGTATATAAATCATTCATGTACTCTCGTATCTACTAGCGAAGTCATAGCAGAATCCCAGACGCTGATTCCCCGCTCCAAGCTCGACCGAAAGCTATCGCAGAAAAGTCCTCGTCTTATACGTTTTCTCTACTCGTCTCGTTCGCCGTTGCGCTCGTCACTTATCTACTTCGTCTCGTTACATTTCCCCTTCGAACTCACAACTAGCCTTACAAAGGCCAGCTTCTTGTAGTATGGCATAGATGTCCCACACGTACGCGTTTTTGTAGTAACTAACACCTTTCCATCAGCGGAAAGGGTTGCGCACTGCACATAATTTTCGTGCCGGAGGAGTGGGCCTACTGGGAGGTTCGTGTCGAGATTCCAAAGACGTGCTGTGGTATCCTGTGATGCAGTCACAAGGAGGCGGTCGTTGGGAGACAAGGAGATGGCATACCCACGATGTGCTTCCATGTGGCGGTGTCTAATACCCCAATCAAGCCAATGGTTCCATGCCGAGCTGAAAACTTGTTTGAGTGTGGCGAGCAGCTCGCCTGTCGGCGTCCCAGGTTTTTGCTGCATCCTCGTCACGTCCGACCGTCGCAATTTTGGCGGAGTCGGGGTAGTAGATCACCGCGAACATACCCATGTGCCCGGTCTTGATTTCAATTTTCCAGGACAGTTTCGCCGGTCTTGACATTCCACACTCTTGCCGTCCCGTCGTCGGATCTGCCGACGACTCGGTCACCATCTGCACTCCAGCATATTGATCTCACATACCCATACGCATTGTGCTCTGTCCATTTGGTGATGACCGTCCCCGTCTCCACGTCCCGCAACCTTACTTTCCCATCATGATTTCCGCTTGCAACAGTGTTGCCGTTTGGAGACATTGCTATGGTCCACAATCCTGACCGATCTCCTTTATTTCGCCAGTCATCGCCAATCTGTGCGCCGCTCTCTAGGTCCCATAGTCGGAGTGAGCCGTCCATTGAACATGTAATGATGCGCCGTCCGCCAGGCAGGTGCACAACATTTTGTACCCATTTGGTATGGCCTCGCATTATCTGGCGGGGCGTGATTACTGGGGTCTGTTTCTTCCTGCTGGTCCGGGAAGACATGGTGGCGCTTGGGGTCTCAAGCACGGCAGATTGTGGACTACGTATACAAGAGACGTTCCGGAGTATGTGAATTCGGACGGGTTATCTGGCAGGGGTAAATATCACAACTGTTACTTCAAGTCATGTTAATAGAAGCGTATAAGGGGTTGCTCACGAGATAGCCTGCTTATAGTGATTCAATTCTGACCCACAGGACGGCTCCAGTACTGTACGCAGGTATTGGTGCGGTGTAATGCGAGAATTCACAGTCGCTAGTAACTGGTCGGTCAGTTTTGCTTGGCAGACAAACCTAGTCACTCACGAGAAGCGCTAGAACTTCATATAAACTCTAAACGCCAGCGAGAGGCACAACCTGTAAGCTGCGAAAGTAGGCGTTTGGTTTGGAGCCAAGGAAGCCGAGCACTCGTTCGTTTAAGTCATGTACTCTGGTGCGTATTCCATGTGTTACCCTCGTGTTCGCTTCACAGTTCAATCAGACGAAGCGCTCAGGTCCTGCCACTGGCCCTGCATATACAATGGACTATATATGTTGATGAATTGTGACAGGCATCCGACAGGGCACCGCAATTTCTCTCTGTTTCTTGCAGCCAGTCAACTTTCGAACTCGATATCTTCAGTGTGTTCGTAGGAAGTGCAACGCGCGTGGCCAGGATGCATATGTTGTTTACGAGGAGTCATGGATCGCGTTGTGGTCACGCACACCACGACAATCTTGCCTTCCCTCTCTTATTCGGGATAAGGGACGGGACTTTTGAAAGACAGATCGCAAGGTTGTCTTGGAATACCCCACGTAGCGGGTTCTCGCATGACTTCGCTTTCACACAATTTATCACTCGTCTGGCAAGCTCACACCATCATACTGTACCGAACTGCCTTGATGACTTCGTCAGCTTACTGCTTGCCAAACTTCAGCGCGCGTTCATCCCAAGAATCTGATGTGGTGCTGTTGAGTACACATTTGCCTTGAGATTCACCCTAGATGACTTATAACTTCTCGCACGCGATGGATTGGGTGTCCAATACCTTGCGATGCCTTTTTGGAACCAGTCGATTGATCTTTCGTACGAAGGGCTTCTCATACACGGGTCGCTCACAGCTCACAAACGCTGATGCCAGGACCTAGGACGGCACGCAAAAGATGCAAAATAAAATGACAACGTATGTCTATTGTACTTTACTTTCCTCTTTTGCAATGTATCTTGTAGCGTGACTGGTCTCGTTTTAGTATATCTGAAGTACTACGGCTCATACCATGACCTTTTCATTTGCAGGACTGGGAACCTACAGCTTCTATTTATGGATGGCAACCTTCCGCTGTGTCTGTTGCGCGTTAGCTCCTCTCGTTGCGAGGCGGTGGGTCCTAAAATTGAAATAGTGCGCTAATATTGCAGATGGTTCTCCCATTCTCAAGTTTATTGAGACACGGGGCGCTAATATATATGATGTTCTGATGACGAGTTCCACTCAGAGACCATTTGGGCTGTTGGAAATGACAGTCCGCGGTGGCCCTCAGTGCATGTATATTCATGACTCCCGTGCAGTGCTTCCTGGCTTCCCTGATCTCGAACACATGATATGTGATCGACCACTGGGCAGCCACCCGGCGAGACCCATCGAAGCAAATCCGCCTTGCGTGAATTGTGCGAGTCTGCTCGCTTCCCCAATCGTATGATCCGTTCTCATCTTGATACCTCCAGAATCATCTTTGTTCCCTACCCGATCGGGCAACGTCCTCCGTCCCCTTGCGGTTATAAAGACCGTTGCGTTATACGGTCTGCTCACACACTACTCGAATGATGGTCCCTTCAGTTGATGGCCGCCTCGCTATCCTTGTTGGCATTCCTTTGTCCTTGGTTGCTGTCACTGCCCTCAGGCGGTTCATCGAGAGCCGGCGGAATAAACCCTCTCTTCCCCCAGGCCCAGTGCCGCTCCCACTGGTAGGGAACGTCTTATCTATTGACACAAAAGAGCCTTGGTTGACGTATACTGAATGGCGTGCTACTTACGGTACGTGGACAGACAGTGTGGTGCATATGTGGTGCAGCTCAAATATTTTATCAGGGGACTTGATCTTCGTGCGACTCCTAGACCAGGAAACGGTCGTGATCAATTCTCAGCATGTGGCAGAAGCCTTGCTAGACAAGCGTTCTCGCATTTACTCCGACAGACCGTACTTAGCTACACTCGAGCCGTGGGTTCTTCAAATATTCTTCCATTTAATCATTCTGAAGTCCAGGCAGATATGGCTGGACGATCAACTTTGGATTCATAGGTTACGGTGACGAATGGCGTCTTTGCCGACGACTCTTCCATCAAACGTTCCGTCCCGAGTCTGCACTCAAATTTCGTCCAATGCAACTCAAGCGAGCTCGTGAGATGGTGGTCAACCTAATCGACGAACCTCAACATTATGAGTCCCACTTCGCAACGTCATTGCATGTATTTTTACACATCGAGCGATTATTTACCTGTTCACAGATTATCGTCCTCTGTTGCGATGTCAACCGTATATGACTACGATGCCAGTGCTCGCGATGATCCTGTGGTCCAGCTCGTGATCAAAGCGCTAGTTCCGGGCTTTACTGTGTTGACCCCGGAGAGAGCAATGCTACTTAAAGCTTTCCCATTCTGTGAGCTTGACTGTCTTTGACGAGACAGAGTTAACATACTGAGCACTCTTGTGGGATGCAGTACTGAAGTTACCTGACTGGTGCTGGGGATCCTCGATCAAGCGTGGTGCTCGATCTTCAAGGGATCGCGTGAATGAAATGGCCGACGTGCCTTTTCGATATGTGCAGCAGCACATGGTGGATATTTCCTTTTGTTCTAGTTCCAGACATTGATTACATGCGTGCCAAGGCCGACAGCTCGCTCCTCGGTCAGTCCTCAATGGTAGCAGAAAATTTGCAACGGATGGAGACGCAAGATGAGGCCTCGAAACCAATGTTCGAGACTGCTTTGAAGAAAGCGGCTACTACTGCTATTGTAGGCGAGTAACCTTTTTTTACAAGCGACGTTACGCTCTTGATATATCCACGCTACGCAGCCTCATATGAGACAGTAAGTGAATGTCCGAATTCCATGTCTGCTCCTTGACCTCTTCACAGACTTCTGCAAGCTTGATGGTTTTTCTTCTCGCGATGGTATTATATCCAGATGTTCAGAGACGTGCACAAACGGAGATCGACTCAGTGATTGGAAGAGATCAGCTACCTACATTTGAGGACAGAGCATCACTACCCTACATTGAGGCAGTTCTGCGGGAGACTTTCCGATGGCAGCCTATTGTACCCCTTGGTAACTTAGACTTCTTACTGTGTGATCTCGCCTGTACTAAAGACGATCTTCTAGGCGTGCCGCATGCTACATCGAGTGACGATACATATAATGGTTACTTCATTCCAAAAGGTGTGCTATTTTTCCAATGAGCATATTATTTGTAAAGAAACTCACGTATATCAGGAGCGACCGTTGTGTACAATACATGGTCAGATGGATTCTCCCATATTTCGCGATACTGACCTCATTTCAGGGCCATTTCACGGGATGAAAAGCGGTACCCCAACGCATCCCGTTTCATGCCAGAGAGGTTCATCGACGTCAACGGCGCGCTGACCAATGATGACCCTGCGGAGTACATTTTTGGCCTAGGTCGGCGTATATGCGCAGGTAGGTTGAGTTCGTTTAGTGTCGTGCAGAGCATGCGATGAACAAGGTGTCTTCTAATCAGGCCGGTCTACTGCCGATGCCTCTGTATGGTCTGCCATTGTGACCATGCTGGCTACAGTGGATATTTCTTCCGCCAAAGATGACCAGGGTAAAGTGATCGACTTCACCCCCGAGTTCATCCCCGGAGTGGTTCGGTACTTAGCTTCCTCATATCCTTCTGACCTCCCGTGACTAACAGTTTCGTTGCTTTAGCTTTCCTGCGGTCTTCCCTTGCAGTATTTCAACCCGTTCTCATATTCGCCCAGGACTTGTGGATGTTTTGCGGAATGCCGTGTAATGTGCATGCAGATGGACTGCTTCTGTAACACTAGTGACATGTGACCTGTATAAGTATTGGTACGAGATCGCGACGTACTAATAATTGCGCCTGGCGATGAGCGTGGGCGAGTAAACCCTCGTCATATATTGGCCAGACGAAGAAGGGACGCGACGTCTATGACCCTACCAGCTTGCATGCCACTGGCACTTGGATCACCCCAGCGGTCGATCATATATCACGCTCCATTCGATTTAAGTACCAGCTTTCCCACTGAGGTTCATTATAACTGATGACGGCGGTGATGCTCATCCCAGATCCGTGGGGTGAGACTTCAGGAAGAAGTTGAACTACAAGAGACAATAGTATACAGGTTGAGCACGCTTGTCCGATCATACGCATCATCCTCCTTCCAGAATCTTTTTCCTTACCCGATCATCGGCGATCCGTAGCGAAAATCAATAGCGATCGAAAAGACATGACGCGACGTCCAAGTGGCACTTCCTCCCGATTATAAATTACAAGCAATCAATCCGTTCGCCTTCGGACGTCCAGTCACGGTGTACGTATGGTGTAAATAGATCGGAGTACTTAGACTACTACGTTGATCGTGTGCAGAGGACATACTACAGAAATGCTTGTAGACGGTTTCCCTTCGAAGATATGTTGCGATTCACAGTAGTACTAGTAAAGCTCGAGCACAAAGTACTATATAATTGAGAGAAGAATACAAAAAATACCTCGTTTGGTGAATTTGTGGTGTAGAGCTGCGACGCAGACTTTTCGGTCTACTACTAAATAGGGCGTATAAGTTGATTTATTTATATGCCCAGTGAGTTGAGCAATTTTAATGCCGTAGAGCTTGCAACGAGCCAAGACATTCTTTAATTAGGTCGACATTATATGGCGAAGCCTCTGCATGATCACCGGTCTGCTATTGTGACCATGTTGGCGACAGTGAATAATAAATCAAACAAGGATGGACCTGTGTTCCGTGAATCGCCGCCTAGAGGGGGAGTGTCATCAATACTCGGGGTGCAGATGAACGAGATCTGTGACGGGATACTGAACCTCAGTCCCAGTTTGATACACGAAGAAAAATATCAAGCTCTTGCTGCCTATGCCTCTGGATTTACAAAAATATAATGTCATTTCAATCAACGGCGCAAGGCCATCTAGGTCATTTCGATTCCATCATCCCGATCACATCAGTGGTCATCAGCGCCACACGACCCCCATTTGACGAGCCGAGTTGGTCCGTCAAGCCATGACCGCACTCTGCGGCGAGCTAGGAGGGACATCGTGGAGCCGCAAGTGCCGACGAAGTCGGCTCCATTCGAGTGAATGATAGCGTCGATAAAAACCGGATACCTGGCAACAGCAACAGCTTCTAGTATCAGAATGAGAATATGGCATCTGAATGGCTCACCACTTTCCATGGATCCCCTCTGTACCCTCTGTAGCATAATCTACCCACGTCCAGCCCAACGCCCTGACCTCTGACCACCATTCCGGGTCACGCTCGTCACTTGTCATGATAACCCGTGTGACCTCAATCCCTTTTTGTGTGCGAAGCTCCTCTTGCACCTCGGACACCCTGCGCGCAATAACAGACAATGAGGCAAACACTGATCCAAAGACATTGATCGCCGAAGTCACCATGCCGTATGTGGATAGATATATACTATCCACAGTTAGATCTGTGGAGAAACCTGTACCCGAGATTTCCACTCACAAGAGGTGTTGGTTCATCTACTGGCACGTTCATGGCGTGCCGGGCATGCGCATCGGAAAGCCTCTCTAGGCTTGCATTCCATCGCATGTGTTGGCCTACAAATATCCATGCAGGAGAATAGTTCAATTCCCATCCATGATGGGCACCTACATAGTAAAGGAAATCGAAGCAAGTACCTGATCGTCCGGGGGAAGGGAAACCTAATGCTGAGGAGAAGGACGATTCGTTTATTCCAGGCTATTCTGGCGGACCTCCGGAAACCCAAGTGCTGCAAGGGACCAAACGGACGCATGAACTTGACCGTCTTGACTATCTTCTCTGCCAGGAGATATCAGCTTGACCCAAGTGGGGGTTCGCATCCACGACATATCTGTGATGACCATATTGTTAATCACCGGCTAGGGATGTTCGAAGTTGTCTCACCGAGCTTGAGCCGGTTCACGGAGGGACTTCCCCGTGGACGGGGATCCTACTAGTTCTTCAGAACGCATTCCCAAACACTCCAACAACAAAAATCATCGAGAACCCACTTTCCGAGTCTTTTACATTCAAGTAAGGGAATCCCTATGGCTTGGCTAAGCCGAGGGGCGTCGATCACTTCCCCAAAAGCAAATGGAAGTTCACTTTTGTCGATATGAGAAGAGAGGAACTTCGGGATTATGCGTATACGCTCTGTTATGAGTGCCAGGTAAATCAAATTTCCCTAGTTTCTGTGAGGAACGGGCACAACGTCGGAAATAGATCATTGACTTGCATAGGTCATCACGTCATTTGCTAACAAGTAACTGTGATCGGTGGTGTAAGTGGCGGTTCGCTAGAGTTGACATACTCCATCCTGATGAAGCCCACGATATAATGTACTTCGTGTCATTACGAAAGTTATCTGAGACCATTATTGTGAGATCCGAGGGACGTCTTGACTGACCAACTGACCTCGAAAGCGTTGGGTGGGTGGGCCTTGGACATATAACCGCGAGTTGAAGACAGCAGAATACGCAGGCGCATACTGTACGTCCAAATAGCTCAAGGGCTCGAGCAGGAGAGCTCCAAAGCTGAGCAAGGAGACGCCTGCAAGAGCTGCGCAGATCATCCTGAGAGACGGCTGTCTACCTTTAGCTGACAATAGTTTGGCATGGAACATGGGAATGAATGGCATCTCTGGGTCGTCGGATGCATAAACTGGATACAGGGGAGATGGGCTAACGCACATATCCTGCTAGTGTTGGGCGCATCCGACAGAACCAGGAACGATCCCTCCCGGCCGCGGCCCTGCTGGTGCCGTTGATAATCTCCGCCCCTGGTATTTGATGTAGATAGAGAATTAAATGGCAGTACTTAGTCTCATTGATGCCATAACGAAGGAAGTATTTGGTTTGAGTGGACAATCACGATTCTGCTCAGAGTCTTGTCAAAGGCCAGCTATTCGTCAGAACCCTGAGCTGGAGTGCGTATGCATCTAATCTAGGTGGCTATAGGGGGTGAAATGCATTTAGTATTTCCATCTATTGCAAAACAGTCTGCAACGTGTCAACGGCGGTGTGCCCTGACCGCCACAAGCTTCAATCAGTAGGTACTGATGTCGAGGCACTGCGCTCACAGAATATAAAGGAAGCGAGCTCTGATGAAGATCACAGAAGCAAACATGCATAGCAGTCGTGCGGTCACGAAACGGCCTATGATATTTTGGGATTGGTATTGGATCGGTGTCCAAAGAAGACCGCGCAGTCCTGAGGTTTATGGAGCGATGGAAGCAACCGGTGGAGAATGTAAAACTACAAGGCTCGACGCTTCGCTGTATGGAGATTGTCTGCATATAGATACTTACTAGTACTTATCCCAGCTTCGAGAAAAGCACTAACTTGAGCAGTGCGGCTGCGCCGGCGCCGGCCCGGAACCTTGCTATAAAAAAAATTAAAAAAAGACTGGCCCCCCGGGGACATCCGCATCTGATGTGAAAAACCGCACTCGATGCTGATCGCCCTCGATAGGCATGTATCGAGTCTGGACGCACCGAAGAGTAAGCTTAGGACAAAAGGGACACCATTGGAGAACATATCGTCGTTGTTGCCAGTTCTCACTATTCAGCGGGGACTAGCCCCAATAATATCCTTGTCCGATGAACGAGACAGGTTTACAGGATGGTTTTCGAATGTCGTACAGAGTACTGCGAGCGAATTTTATCACGACAGGGCTTCAAGTACATAAATGTAATCAATATAATCTAGATCATCATCCTCGTTGTTCGGATCTCTCCAGCAAGTCTATGAATTGCGATGCCACACGTGTCCTCCGCTTGTGCTAAACAACTGATCGAACACGTTAGTAGCATGTACCATAAGTACTCTTAAGCTTCATCGGAACCTGTTAGAAATTGGTAGTAGCCTGGGAGTCGGCAGTATCTCGCCTGTGGGTTGCCGACTCGCCCGGGAGATTGTATCATAGGCCGGGGACGCGATACGGTCATTTCTCTCCAAGCGCCCGACATTACTAAGTTCTAACTTTACAGATAACGTATTACCCTAAGTTCCTTGATTCTATGATGGGCCTGGCAGCTTCCAGGCCAACTTGGAGTAAATTCGAATTCTCTTATCGACTTCTGGAACTAAGCGGAGACTTACGACGCAACGAAGGCCTCTAGTTGGTACTACCGTGTAGGTCACCTGAGGCACAATATACGCCTTACTGAATGTCATGAAGGCACACTGAAATCTCAAGTTGAGCTGTGGAGCCTTCATATTGCCGCAGAACCTGCAGAGCCCCTACAAATCTCATTTGGTCATGCGCCCATATAATTAGAAACGTTACTCGGAATCAGATGTTGCTCCTCTCGCCCCCTTCCTTCCGCCATGTCGGTCACTGGAGAAGAAAAGGTCCACGGAAGCGGATCTGAAACTTCATATGCTGAACAAGTCGAGATCTTCCAGCGTCCTGGAGGATGGAGAGGTGTTTACTACCACACAGCCACGCAGGTTTGTTTGGTGGGCTTCGTATGTTTTATGTGCCCAGGCATGTTTAATGCCCTTACTGGTCTTGGTGCTGGTGGTCAAGTCGATGCAACTAGCAGCGCAAACGCGAATTCCGCCCTCTATGCTACCTTTGCATTCTTCGCATTTTTTTCTGGGTCAGTGGCGCGCAGTGCTTGGTATCGTGCGATCATCTGATTTATCCCCTGTCTAGCTCTGTACATAACGTGCTCGGACCTAGAGTCTGCCTGATGCTCGGAACGTGGGGATATTCTCTGTACATCGCATCTTATCTGTACGTTTTTCTTCGTCTCCTGTCTTTAGTCCTTACACGGGATCGGTTAGTGCAACGAACATCCATCCCGGTGCAGGTAGCTTTGTTGTCGCCGCCGGAGCTATCTTAGGTGTCTGTGCGGCCCTGGTATGGACGGCACAAGGATCCTTGATGATGGCATACCCAACCGAGGCTCAAAAGGGGACGTACATCGGTTACTTCTGGGCTATCTTCAACTTAGGAGGCGTCGTTGGCTCTGCGGTGGCCTTCGGGTCGAACTTTAACTCGACGGTAAATTCTCCTTGCTACATAAGCTGTACGATGTTCATGAACGTAAAACCAGGCGAACAAAGTTGGAAATGGAACCTATGTGAGCTCCTCTAATATTGTGATGGAGTGATGTTCGTTGATCATATTCCTGAAGATCGGATTTCTGATCCTCTCTCTCACTGGTGTGGTTTTGCCCCTCTTCCTTGCAGACCCATACAAGATGATCCGCACTGATGGGACCAGAGTCACGCCTATCCGTCACCCTTCTTGGAAAACTGAGTTTATCAGTCTTTTTGTGGCACTGAAGACGGACCCTTGGATTGTCCTCTTGTTTCCCATGTTTTTCGCCAGCAACTACTTCTACACTTGGCGTGAGTCAACAAAACAAGGAAATAATGCAGTAGGGATTGATGCATTCACCAGAATTTAATGACTATAACGGCGCCCTGTTCAACATTCGCACACGCGGCCTGAACAACTTCGTGTATTGGACTGCTCAAATCTTCGGCTCATTCTTCATCGGTCACTATATTCTGGATTTGAAGTCGTTCCGTAGACGAGTCCGTGCGTTCTTGGGCTGGTCGATTGTAGTTGTCCTTGTCTTTGCTGTTCATGTGTGGTCATATTATTACCAAGTGTAAGTCGTTAGTCGCCGTCTACCTCTTGTCTAACATGACGGTCAATTCCACAGGACTTATACTCGCACCTCTCTGCCTCCTACTGCCGTCAAGATGGATATCCACGACCCTGGTTACCCTGCACATGTATGGCTCATGATCTTTTATGGTCTCCTCGACTCTATGTGGCAGACAACTGCATACTGGCTGATGGGCGCTATGTCCAATGACCCTGCGAAGCTCGCCGTGTTCACTGGCTTTTGTGAGATTATCTCCCTTTGAAGTCACACAATAGTCCCAGTTCTAATGTTGTTCTATTTCACAAGACAAATGCTTCCAGTCTGCTGGATCTGCTGTTGTGTGGCGCCTTGACGCTGTGCAAACACCGTAAGCTTTGTTCTTTTCTGGAAGTTTGCAAACATTTTTTTTTCTTCAATTCACAGATATATGAACCTTTTCATTTCTACTTGGGTCCTAGCGGCTGCCGGCATGATATGCGCCTTCCCCTTGGTCTACATGCGTGTAAAAGACTACACGGAAATGGACGATGAGGCCTTGTGAGTTTCTCTGTTGCCTTGTCACCTTACGTACCCACTAAGTTACTGCCAAGGTTGAACCGCCCAAACGTCGAGAAACTTCCTGAATTCTCTCAGAAGTAAAGTGACAAGCGTTGGTGCAGCAAGCGAGAACGATACTGTATTTAGGACGCACGAACTTATACGAACTTGTAATGGGATTTTTGTTGTTACTTGAGGTCTGTGTTTATAGTTACCCTGCTGGAAGGAATAGTATGTTGTATTGATAGGTTGTAAATTAATTCTCAGATGATAGATATTGCAGTGAACAAGTGGGTTTGGTGTCTTTGTGTACAGGTCGCGTGTGGGCTCCCCTTTGGGTTGACATGCTACTCAGAAGTCGTGTCCGCAGTCGGTTCAATGCCCTCTCCCCCTTCCACAACGTGGGAGTCGGCAGGATGTAATCTGCGACCCGCGGGCGGCCCGGGAGAACGCATAATCGATAGCCGGGAGATGCCGAATGCTGTTTTGCCTTGAGCTCGCAGGAACGTTAACGTTATCCATACTTACTCAGTACTGCTCTCTTTTGAAGGAATATAGTATTTACGACCTAACTCTTGATGGAATGGTGCGCATTCCCACTAGATCCCTTTCATCGACTTGCGGAGCCAAGCGAAGATACCAGTAGGTCACCTGAGGCACAACCCATGCATAATGACTTGTCGAGCCTCCACATTGTGTCCCACGCGGGACATATAACTGATACCTGCAGACCTTGTTTAGTCATGGGCCATATAATTGTGAACGTTTCTAATGCTGCTGGGTACGCTCCCTTCCTTCCGCCATTCCGGCCACTGAAGAAGAAAAGGCCCATGGAAGCGGATCTGATACTTTGTCTGCTCAACAAGTCGAAGTCTTTGCATGTCCCAAAGGATGAGGTATCTACTACCACCCAGTCACACAAGTCTGCCTAGTGGGCTTTGTGTGCTTTATGTGCCCGGGCATGTTTAACGCCCTTACCGGTCTTGGCGCTGGCGGTCAAGTCGATGCAACTAGCAGCGCAAACGCGAATGCTACTTACTATATGCTACCTTTGCTTTCTTTCTAGGTCAGTCGTGCGCAGCGCTCGGTATCAAGTCATCATCTGATATATCTGTGTAGCTCGGTGCATAACGTGCTTGGACCTAGACTCTACTTATTTCTCGGAACGTGTGGATATCCTCTACATCGACTCACAAGGTTGAATAGTACGACGAACATTCATCCCGATGCAAGTCACTTTGCCGTCACCGCCGGAACTATCTCAGGTGTCTGTGCAGCCTTGTTATGGACGGCCCAAGGATCCTTGATGATGGCATACCCGACCGAAGCTCAGAAGGGGACCTTTATTGGTTACTTCTGGGTTATCTTTAACTTAGGAGGTGTCGTCGGCTCCGTGGAGGCCTTCGGGTTGAACTTCTACTCGACGGTAAAGTCTCAAACGCGAATGCTACTTACTATATGCTACCTTTGCTTTCTTTGCATTTTTTTCTGGGTCAGTCGTGCGCAGTGCTCTGTGTCAAGTCATTATCTGATATATCTGTGTAGCCCGGTGCATAACGTGCTTGGACCTAGACTCTGCTTATTTCTCGGAACGTGTGGATATCCTCTGTACATCGACTCACAAATAGTGCGACGAACATTCATCCCGATGCAGGTGACTTTGCCGTCGCCGCCGGACCTATCTCAGGGGTCCAAGGATCCTTGATGATGGCATACCCGACCGAAGCCCAGAAGGGGACCTGTATTGGTTACTTCTGGGCTATCTTTAACATGGGAGGTATCGTCGGCTCCGCGGTGGCCTTCGGGTCGAACTTCTACTCGACGGTAAAGTCTCCTTGCTATATAAGTAAGCTGATACAATGTATATACATAGAAAATCAGGCGAAGAAAAATGGGACCTATGTAAGCTCCTCTATCATTCTTATGATCGTTGTGATCATACTTCTGCAGATCGGGCTCCTCATCCTCACCCTTATTGGCGTTGTTTTGCCTTTCTTGTAGATCCATACAAGATGATCCGCGATCACCAACCTTTTTGTGGTACTGAAGACGGATCCTTGGATTGTCATCTTGTTCCCTATGGTCTTTGCCGGTAACTACTTCTACACTTGGCGCGAATCAAACATCACAGGAAAATGACGCGGCAAATGGTTGATGCGTTTTCCAGAATTCGACGATCATAACGCCGCCTTGTTCAACATTCGCACATGCGGCCTGAACAACTTTGTGTATTGGACTTCTCAAATCTTCGCTCATTCTTCATTGGCTACTTTGTTCTGGATTCGAAGTGCTTCTGTGCGCTTTGGGCTGGTCGATTGTGGTCGTCTTTGTCTTTGCTGTCCATACCTGGGCATAAGTAAGTCGCCGTCCACCTCTTTTTCAACATGACAACCAACTCTATAGGACTGTCTGCTCGATTCTGTGTGGCAGACAACTGCCTACTGGCTGATGAGCGCGATGTCCGATGTCCGATGACCGATGACCGATGACCCTGCGAAGCTCGCCGTGTTCGCTGGCTTCTGTAAGAATCGAATCTCACATGAAGTCGCGGAACACCCCAGTTTTTAATGTTATTCTACTCCCCAGAGAAATGCTTCCAATCTGCTGGATCTGCTGTTGTGTGGGGCCTCGACGCCGTGCAACACCCGTAAACTCTCTCCGGTTCAGTAAGTGTGTAAAATGTTCTTTTCTTCATCCGCAGGTATATGACCTCATCTTCATTTCTACTTGAGTTCTAGCTGCTGCCGGCATGATATGCACCTTACCTTTGGTCCACGTGGGCGCAAAGGACCACGCTGATATTTGACAACGAGGCTCTGCCAGTTCCTCTGTCATGTCATGCTATGTCTCCTTACTTTGTTTAGTACTTACTGGCCCAGATTGAATCGCCCCGATGTCGAGAATATCTCTGAGCTCGCTGAAGTAAAGCGACAGGTGTTGTTGGAGCAAGCTAATCTGGAACCAACGTTTTGGTAAGACGCACCAACTCTTCTGTACCCGGTTGTCCCGGAACGTCTGGTTCAACGAGACTAGGAAGCATGCAGGACAATTCATTTAGTACCATATACAAACTTGTAAATAATTTCGTACCTTGGAGATCGGTGTTTATAGGTGCCTGCGAGGAAACGCATGCTGTACGGGCCGCGCGTTGACGACGTTGATTCTCAGAAGCGTCCGAGAAGGTGAGCCCGCTATTACTTTCGTGATTGGATCACTGTTTTTGGACTGAGTCACAAGACACTTTTGATCAATTCATGATTTCGACTCAAACGCCACAGTGCATTCATGCACCATGCGCCGAGCGCAAGCAGGAGAAGGTAAGAGATCGCATGCGGAATGACATGCATGAGAGAACTTGCTCTACATTCGTAGCCAAGCTGATACATTGCATCTACTAGTGCAGTGCCACTGGCAGCTAGCGCCCAAGATATCCACAGAGACCCGGTGCAACCTTTGGGTATTCTCTGCGATAGTTTTCACGACTGTACGGTCTATTATCGTGATAAAATTCATTTCGAAGCGTATCTACGCACGAGCTTGCCTACGGCGCATTGTGTAAACAAGGGGCCCAGTTCCTTTGTTACATTTGACTTTCCCTCGCCGGCATTGCTTATTTTAGTACGAGCCCTTTCTTTCAATTACTTTCCCCACGGGTCTCAATACGCCGAGTGACCGCATGGGTTGTCCATACTATATGTGGGCGCTTGATAACGCTACGTTATAAGAATCACTAGAGTGTAACTTTGTGCTCCGCGTTGTTGCCGGTTGCATCTTCTGACTACCATGTCTGACGCACAAGCAGAAGTCGACAAACTTGGGAGCAGCAGCAGCGAGGACTCCGGTTCTCAGCGCGCAGAAATCTTTGACCGTCCGACGGGATGGAGGAGATACTACTACCACCCCATTACGCAGGTGTCGATGTTGGGATTCGTTTGTTTCATGTGCCCCGGAATGTTCAACGCACTTACTGGTCTCGGCGGTGGAGGCCAAGTTAGCACTACGGACGGTTCCAACTCTAACACGGGCTTGTACTCCACTTTTGCGTTTTTTGGGTTCTTTGCTGGGTAAGTCAGAGTCATCACCATCGCTTTTGCCTATGGTGACCAATGTTCCAGTTCCGTTAACAATGTGCTTGGTCCTCGGCGCACCCTGATGCTTGGGACCTGGGGCTACTCGTTGTATATTGCCTCCTACCTGTAAGATGCCTTGTTATTCGATCCTGCGATTTTGCTCAAACATCATCCTTCAGTGCTGTCAACATTCATCCGGGCGCGGGTGCTTTCGTTGTCGCGGCCGGTCCCATCCTCGGTGTCTGTGCAGCTTTCCTTTGGACCGCGCAGGGCTCGCTGATGTTGTCATACCCCACTGAGGCTCAGAAGGGCATGTTTATTGGTATCTTTTGGGCCATCTTCAACCTTGGGGGAGTTGTGGGGTCTGCTGTGGCGTTTGGAAGCAATTTCAATAGCATGGTGGGTGAAATATTACGTTTATGAATAAATACGTGGACGCTCATATCCTCCACTGTCAGGCTAACAGCGGTAAGGGCATAATATTGCCATCTCACAGCGGAACTGACCGATTTTGTCATGTCCAGTTGGCAATGGTACATACGTATGTCATCCGATACATCATTGCCAACACAAATTGATACTTTGTTAGGTTGGCTTCCTGATTCTGACCCTCATCGGCGTATTTATCCCGCTGTTCATGGCGAATCCAGACAAGATGATTCGTACGGACGGAACCCGCGTGAACCAGGTCCGCCATCCATCCTGGAAGACGGAGTTTTTCAGCCTGTTCGTGGCCCTGAAGACTGACCCTTGGATTCTGCTCCTCTTTCCTATGTTCTTTGCCAGCAATTACTTCTACACGTGGCGTTCGTATATTTCTTCTTGGAATCATTGCGGATGCTGATAAGTTACGCAGAATTCAATGATTACAACGGCGCGATATTCAACATCCGTGCACGGGGTCTCAACAACTTCATGTACTGGACATCACAGATCTTTGGATCCGTCTTCATCGGTTACTTTGTCCTTGACCAGAAGAAGCTCCGGCGTAGAGTCCGCGCATTTTACGGGTGGATCATTGTGTTCCTCATGGTTTTCATTGTCCACGTCTGGGCATACTTCTACCAGAAGTAAGTCTTCTTACTGCACTACAAATCCAAATGGATAATCAATGCGTTCCTTAGGACATATACCCGCGCTGAGGAGGCAGCGACAGGTGCTTACAAAATCGACATCTTGGACAAAACCTACCCTGCCCATGTTTGGCTCATGATCTTCTATGGTTTCCTGGACTCGATGTGGCAGACATATGCATACTGGCTGATGGGCGCGATGTCAAACGACCCTGCCAAGCTGGCCGTATTTGCTGGCTTCTGTATGTATCGACCTTCAATTAGAAGTACGAGTTCGATACTGATCAAGAACCCGTATAGACAAGTCCATACAATCTGCGGGTGCGGCAGGCGTCTGGCGTGCTGATGGAGTCGGTCTCCCGTAAGTTCATCATCCCTCCATTTTGTGAACACCCCACTGGATCAGCGCTTCAGATACATGAACATCTTCTTGTCGACGTGGTGCCTGACGGTTGCTGGCATGCTCTTCGCTTTACCAATGGTGTACCTTCGCGTCACCGACCACACGGACATCGAGGATGAGACTCTGTGAGTGTCCATGATGATTGATGTACCTGTGCTAATTTCCATGGCAGGATGCAAATGGCAGGCGTGGAACGGATCGAGCCTCCACTAGTTACGACAACGGAGAAGGCATAATGTATCGATCACGAACACTTCCTCCATGCCTTGTGAATGAATGAATGAAACTTCTTTTTTTCGGTGGTTGCATGGTAAGATACTTACCAATAATCAACAAATCGTGTTTAGTTTTCTGTATACTTAATGGTGATTCTGGTGTCATTTCAAGTGGAAGGACGATGCATTTCATGTCATCACGTCGCGCTGAGATACTGGGTCCTCGACGGAGTGTTGATGGTGTTTACTACCTTCAAATCATCCCTCATGAGTGAAATGACGATACTACCCAAACCACGGATGCAAAGCTTAGGAGCTCACATCTAGATGCTATAATTAGCCCTTCACCATCTACCGTGCCTGAACAGGAAATGGGTCACTTACCCTTGATTTCTGATTTCCAGCACTACTTCAGACTATTTTATTTGAGAAACTGCGTGGAATGATAGAAAATGATCATGGCTATCATGATATCGAGGTTTTGTGATTTTAGAGAAGTGTTGTGTATGTTCGTGAATATTTTGCCAGAGGGTCTCAACTTTGGTCAAATGGACCAGTCAGAACTAGCAAACCAACCCCACAAGCTCATGCAATTATTTTTGGTGGAGGGCTTGTCAGACAGGGTTCCACTTGATTCAGGTATACAGTTTTTTGTGAAGGAGGCGAGGGCATACTAGATAGTCCCATGAGTTCGCGCGTCTGCACGGAATCCTTATGTATGTTACGCATAGGTTCCTCCCAACATAATACACATGACCATGTATTTTCTTAAAAAAAAAAAAAAACAAAGTGGATCTCGTGCTATGGCCGAGTTATGGGTGTTCAAGGCTGGTTTTGTGCATAGATGACTCCCTCCAAAGGTCAGATCACCACAGAAAAATGTGGAATGCGAAATGATGGTTATAGAATGCTAAAATAAATTTCTCCGAGGCCACATGCTTCTCAGAATCATCTGCTATGAATCAAATACGACCCAGACGTGACAATCTATCCAAAGCGTTACAATGAGACTGCACGCATCTAAACTCCGCAGTGCCGAAATGCGGCACAAAAACACCAATTGCTGCGGTGCAAGCGGTGCGGAGTGTGAAAAGGCATGGCGGCAGACGTGTGACATGGTGTGACAAAATGCGCGAACTCTAGGGAAAACCGCACTTTTCTGCGCGGTAAGTCTCCGGTGGACTCAACATGTCGATTTTGAAAGAAAAGACCAGCGGGCCTTGTACTTTCGATGTCAGGCTATCTATCTGTCGAAAAATTCTATTTTTATGTGGATGTGTTGTAGAGTTATAGATGTTTTCCCAAAAATGCGCGAACTCTAGTGGACATCTAGTAGTACGGTGCAATCGACACCCAACAGGAGTCGGCAGGTCACACTTATTTCATCATGCAAACCTTGAATAGTTCAGCTCAAAATTTTGGGACAGTGACCTTTCGACTATGCTCTATACGATGGCGAAAACAGCAAGTCAATAGCTGCTGTGGTTGGCGGGAAAAACCCCGGGTGACCCACTACTGGGTCTGACCCGTACCTTACTCAGCCACAGTAATCGTTCTAGATCTACATTTTACATGACACCGTCCATGCCTGCGAGGAAAACGGACAAACCACAGCTAATAAGTAAAATCGATCTGTAATGCTACAATGTTACAACTCGTAAAAAATATTCGTCTAGGGTTATTATACACGACGGGTTGTAACCTCGCTGCAAAATTTCATCGTTCAGGTATGAACACCGCTTCAGCGACACACTCATATCTGGGGTGCGATGAAGGGAAAAATTAGAAAAGAAAGAAAACTTCCATGTGCGACTCAGAAGAATCGACGCACGAGGCGATCAACGAGCGTTACGCTCGTGTTTCATCAACCCGCAACCTTAGTGCCCAAGTACCCCTCGCCCTCCGCGCCATCTCCTTCGCCCTCCTCCCCAGGCTCCTCGCCCTCGCCATCCTCCTCGATAGCTCTCTCCTCCTTCTCGCCCCGCCGATCGTCGTCACGCTGCATCTCGTCCCGCATGACCGCGACGTCCTGGTCAACCTTGGGAGCGACTCTGTCGATCCCGGCCTCCGCGAGGGAAACATGCATGCGGTTCTTGGCAAGGTGAGCGGAGCGCTTCGGGGGCCGCTTGAGCCGGCGGCGGGCAACCATGACCGGGACGGCACAACGCTAATGATTAAGATATCAGATAAAGTGTTATAACAATGATTTCCGGGGTGTGATAAGGCTTACTTGAATGAGATAGTGTGATGTCGAGCCCAAGAGAATGCTATGAAGAGGGGGACATATTAGTTCCAGTGGCGCGATGAGACCATCGTGTACACTTACCCCTTGATCTGACCCAAGCCTCGGGACCCCACAATCAGCATTGTGGGTTCGTTGTAGTCGACGATGTCGAGGAGCATGTGGCGCGCGTTTTTCGAGTGCCATGCTTGGCAGGAGACAGTCACGTTCAAGTGTGTGCGCTGCAAGAGCGATGTTGCTTGACGGACGAGGATGTAGGCAAGGCCTTGACGCTATGAGCCAGCATTCATTAATTCACAGTATGAGCAGATGAGAGTCGTCTCACTTCCTGTTGAGAACGAAGTCTGGTGGTACGGTCCGCTGGGTTGGGGATAGGCGGGTCAACTGTAGCATGTCAATCAGAACAAAATGTGAATACAAGTGAGGATACCATTACCTTTGGCCTCGTTTTCGACGACCGTAACGATGAGCCTGCACCGTCAATTGGACAGTGTACTACGAGAGGGGTGAGAAGACTCACAAATGATCACCATCTCGAATTACTGTGCCGATACCCCACTCAACAGCATAACGACTCTCCTCGCTGAGGTCACTAGCGACAATGTACATCCGCCTCCGTCTTGCTGATGCCTCTGGCTCGCCCTGAGTCATAGTGATCGTGCACCGATCACGCTGGAATAGTGGACGAGAGGTCTTCAGAGGAAGAGTGTCATGATGCCGAGACTTCCTTCGCTTAGCACCCCCACGCTTGCCTTTAATCGAGGTGAAACTCGTCCGGTTCAGAGTAGATGGAAAATAGGGTTCGGGTGGCACAACAACATTGACACCTTCACCCAATGGATCGGGATCCATAGCGACGTCGTCAGGGTCTAGCTCTCCTGTTGGAATCTCATGGGCGGCAATAAGCGCATTCTGCTCTGTGTTCCTCTCGGTGACGATATCAAACATGCCCGCGGTGTCATCGCTCCAATCATCATCGTCATCCTCCGTTTCTTCCCCAGCGTACTCTGAACCTGAATCCGGATCATCTGTGAAAGCATTGCGGGGTCGGACAGCAAGTGTACGTCGTGAAGTGACAGAGTCGCAGTCCGATTCCTCGAGGGGAAGAGGAGTAGGAGATGCATCACGATCGCGGGGACGGAAACGGCGAAGACTGAAGGGAGATGACGAGCGAGCACGGATGGATTCCTTGGAAGCTACAGATGCTGTGTCCTTATCCTTATCTTTATCTTTTGTATAAGACGGAAGTACAAAAGACGAGGAGCGAGCCTTCCGTTTGTTTGCGGTGCGTCCGCGAGTTTCCTTGTCTTTGTCGTCGTTCGTTGACGTGTTCGTGCGAGTCAGAGACAGTGCGGAAAGACCCCCTATCATGGAGTTAAAAGATATCTTGCCGAAGGATCCGGAGGTGCGAGTGATCAGTTCAGGTGATTTCACGGTGGCGGTCGAGGACGACAATGTAGCAGAGGACGATGATGCAGCATTGTTTGGTAAACTCTGCTCATACTGCTGTAGATGAGAAACAGAGGAATGAGGAGATGAGTGCAAAGAAAGGAGGTGAGAGAAGGAAGAAATAGAGCTGCGTTTCGGTGTGCTAGGCCGTGAGGTCTTTGAGCTTGGCTCACAGCGCGGATCGCTCGCACCTGGGTCTGCAGAATGGAAGGTCTGCTCGAGTCCCTCTATTGGGGACGTCAACCCTGTGTCCAAGAGAAGGGTTGGTCTGGGTATGTCCTTTGCAGCGTCCTTCTGCGAACCGTGCCACGCTAGCCAGCTGCGATGTCTTGGACGCACGCCAGGCTCAGCAGTGGCAGACATGACCGTTGCAGTAGAGATACAGGAAATAGCGATTGAAATGGGTCGAAACAAAGGGTGGCGCTTACCTGAGTCGAAAGGTTCCTGATATTGGTGGCTGCGTCGTTCGAGACTGATGGCTGGAAAAGGCGAGAAGTTTAATCGTGAGGAACAATGAAACGCACAAGAGTATTACAGCGTCTTGGCGGACACGATGATTACTCACTTTCGCTTCTTTTCCCCCGTTCATCATAGTTCTTGCCCTAGTAGTCTCGTCCGCTCGAGAACGTCAACAAGTTAGATCCAAAGATTTGCTATACCCCCGAGTTTCTGTGTCTGCTGCTAGAGTTTCCGTGTTGGTCGCTTGCACAGTCGTCCTATTGTTCGATATCAGAACCTGGTGGGCAGTGCAAGGGGAGTTTCTTGAATGGGTAAATCCTGTGCACGTGGCTTCCTGAACCCCATAAATACACATGCAATTCCTTCTGCTATGACTGTCACATGACTACTAGGTACTGAATCCTGAATGTATACGTCTCTCTGCTTTTCTCTTTTCTCACAGGCTCGCAGAAGGAGCTTTCCCGAACATCTCCTGCAAGAAGGCCTCCGAGTTTGGCGGTCGACCCAGGAAATCCTGCACCATTACATGAGCCATCATCCTCAGATTGAATTGTGAAAATGCGACGCACCTCAAGGGACACCGTTTCATCCCGGCTACCTCCCACAAGGAGAATCTTGTCCCTGTAAAGCTTGCCAAAAGCAGGGTTCAACGGATCCTTCTTGAAAACTGTCGCATACATGTCCGCGGCAAACACCAGCGAGTACGTGTACCTGATTATCGCGATTGTCCGAGACGTCAGTTTCAGCCGGTGGCCCATCAGAATCCTATGGTTGCATGACTCACCCGTAGTACCCTGCGTCATAGCCACCGACGATGTGTCCGAAAGTGCCTTGTCCAGGCTGGGCTTTACCCCCTTTTACTAGCGAGATCGACTCACGCAGGTCATTCCAGAGTTTGGTGTAATCTGCCGCCTCTGTATAATAGCCCGTGAGCCCTGCGGTCGAAAAAAATAACAGCCCCATCTAACCTTTATCCACGTGCACTTTGAGGTCAAACTTGGCGAAGAACAGTTGCCGAAGGTAAAATAGCCCAACGTTTACGTAGCGGCTGCAACACATGTCATGCTTCATTCTCGAAAACTTAAGATGAAACACACCTCTTTATCATCTTATCTATCAATTCCGGCGACAGCGGTTCCTGTGTCTTGTAATGGCTTGACATTCGCTGGAGCACTTTGGGCTCCCAGCACCTACTCTATGCCGTCAGCACTCCTCACGCCGGGGCTGCATAGAACGCGCACCAGTTTTCAAGCATTTGCGAAGGGGCCTCAACGAAATCTCTCGCCACAGATGTACCGTGGAATCGCGCGTACTTCGTTCGGCTCAGCAATCCATGGAAGACATGGCCCATCTCATGGAAAAACGTCGTTACGTCGTCGTGTCGCATTAGAGCGGGCCGGTCGGGAGTTGGCTTTGCGAGATTCGCCACCATTGCTGTCAGAGGGTAGTGACGTCCGCCCGATGGCAGTTCATAGCCCGGGAGAAGGCCCCACACAGCTGCGTGAGAGTACTTTGCAGCTGCCAATAGGACAAAGTTTAGCAAGGACAAATACAAATGAGCTTCGCGTCCTTACCGCGGGGGAATAGGTCAAGATAGCAATATCCTACAAATGCAGATCCGTCTTTGGCATCCTTCTCCCACACCGCAAATTGTTGCACTTCTAGAGCAAAAAGTCAGACCGCTGAAAAAAATTTCGACACAGCCAGTGCTACTCACCTGGATGCCAGACATCTTTGGCGTCGTCCTTGATCTCAATGAACTTGACTCCAAGCAGGTCCTGGTATATTTTCAAGATCGTGGGAACAACGACGGAGACCGGGAAATATTCCTTCACGAGGGATTCGTCGAGGTTGAGTGTCTTCTCGACATAGACGCGGTCATAGTACCTGTCATGAAATGAGCGAGGACCGATGGTACCGATCCACGTGGTGCCTTACCTGTAGTCCCAGATGTAGAACTCGCCATCGAACGGAAGACCGCGCTCCTCGTGATCCTCTTTCTTGAGCTGAAGGAGGATCTTACGCTCTTTTTCTCCGACAGGGCGCAGCTTCCCCTCAAGGTCATCAAGGAACTAGGGTGCATGTATGTTGGATTGATAGGAGCAATTGGAAATTCGGAAACCACTCACTTCCTCGGCGTTCTTACCAGACTTGACCATCTTCACTTCCGTAATGTAGTCAGCCCAGGTCTCATAGCCAAGCATCGCGGCGATGCGCCGGCGCAGGTCAAGCGCCTTCTCAAGTAAAGGCACATTTTGTTTTAGTCGGTCATCATATCCTTCTTGAGCCCTGCGTCGCGTGGCTGGATTGTGCGCGGATTTGAACTGCAATAATCCTCAGGTGAATCGACGGAAGCTCTTCATGATGTCACATACGATTGGGAAGATATCTGGCGTCTTGAAAGTGACATCATAGACTTCCTTCGAGCCCTCAGTGCGCTTAGTGTAACCCGAGATGACATCAGCTGGGACACCATCCAGTTCTTCGAGAGTGAACGAGATGCGACCCTGTGTATGTTTGGGTTGTCAATGCCATGAATCAAAGTAGACGATCATTCTCACATCCTCTTCATTGAAGTTTTTCTACAGACGATATTAGCATCACGCCTGAACACTAAAGGAATGATCCCTACGCTGAAATCCAAGCAAGCTTGCGAGAGCTCTTTCTTCAACTTCATCAGCTCCTCGCGCTCCTTCTCAGGGAGCGCGAGACCGGCTCTCTTACCATCCAACACCATCTTCTCCACAAGCCTCCGCTGTTCGTCGCTCAGTTTCTCCCATGCACCAGATTCGCGCAGATTTTTCTCCGCGGCGGCCTTGGCTCTGAATACGTCAGGACGCATGGACTCCTCGACGTCAAAATCACGCTGAAGAACCTCCGCTTGATTGGAAGCATCTCTGAGCTCTTTGGAGGTGGAGACGTTCTGGTAGAATGAAAGAGGCTCGCAAATGATCAGGGCTTCCGCCTCTGCGTTAGCAAGCGGTAACTAAGGTAGTCGGAAGCTTGTTTGAGTATGCGATGACAACTGATCGGAGGCATCACTCACAAAAACCTGCGAGTTAAATCAAAGATGATCAGTCCGACAATGCACACACGACAGTTCACTTACTGATTCGAAGGTGCATTCAGCCTCCGGGAGAGCCGCGACTTTGTCACTGACCGCCTTGTTCTGAGCAAGGGCCTGCTTGGTGATACTCAGGACTTCTTCCGGGGTGTGGTTCCACTTAGGAGGAGACTGTGGCGGCGTCAACGAAGCCATGGCAGGATCACTTTCAAATAGCGAGAACGCAAAGTTGGATCTTGTACGTGAACTGCTGGAGAACGGTCTTGAGGTCTGTAGTCGTGAAAATTGGGTTCGCGGGTGGTTCTGGCGCAAGCCAATAGATGTTAAGGATGGAGATTGGATCCGTGTGGGGTACTTAAGCGCTAGATTGGGGCTATCAATCTGATATGTCCTGTCAGTACTTCCGCTGGCTTGCGTGACCGACCCAATATATCCACCGGGATTATTTGCAAACTGCCAAAAGCGCGAGTCTGCGTTGCGTGATTCCGGTAGTCTGAGACGTGGTAAAAGACGTATAGACTTGGAGGACGCAGAGCTTGCAAGGACGGTCATCAATGTTGCAAATGAATCCAAGCCAAGGGCTTTGAAGGCAACTTGCAGTCCACGTAGCCGAGCGTAACCGACGGAGTTTTATAGTCAAGTAAGTCCGTCGCTAATTAGCCGGTGCAGGCGCCTAACTCAAATCTTCAATGGTTTCTTTAAGCCGCGAAAGCGTATTACGGTCGATCTAGGGTATCCGTGCTGTCCGATGGTACGCTACTTGTATGGTATCTTCACCAATTGGTCTCACTTAAGTCACCTCGCAATTGCGCAAGACCGCGAAGGATGAGTTGAGCTAGCCAAGAGGTTGCCCCGAGCGACAGCCGAGGAGGACCCAATAAAAATTACTCCTGGTATATAAGTAGACAACTCCTGTAGCAACTGGATCTCGTCGCGCGCGGCTACTTCTGACTCCCGGAATATTTTTCTCGGCTCCCAGTTTGGGGCCAAGCTGAGCGGGGATGGGCCATGACCTGCCATGACCCGTAATTTAGCCATGAGCGGTCAGACCTACCGTAGTATCATGCATCATGTATGTTCGTAATGTGTCCAGAACGTACGTGTCCCGCTTAGCTTCCGCCCTTCAGGTGTTCCAGAAGTGTAATCCTCGACGTCTGCGAAAATAGAAATTAACCACAGCACGAGTTGGTTGACACACCGTTGGTATGATTAAAATGTCAAGGGGAGGCTGAGGAGGGCGTTCATAATAAATATTAATGGGATACGCTGTTGAGTGCGATTTAATAAGTCAAATACTGCAAGTTTTGGTCGCTGTAATCTCACAAACGAAGTTCCCCGACAAGGGTAATCCGTCGTGTTCATCATGTTCCTCCCTCTTGAGAGCAATACAGGCAGCTCTATCTCGTTCGGCCACCTACGGTTTCTTTTCGAGATCCAGGACAACCTGACACGCAGGTCTGGGTACCACACCTGGTGAAAAATGCGAGACGTACACGACCCCCTGTCAGATCGCGAGGGCACATTCGAAAAGCGATATGCTCGCGGGAGTTGTCACCCCTGGCCTTCAGCGCTCCTCGGATCGTGAGTTATCGGAGCCGATCGACGTTTCAACAACGCTGATATCAAATACAACGACCGACTAACTACTCACCTACGATTGCCGTAATTGTCAAATTATTGAGTCAAATTGAAAGGAACCTTCCAGTGGGTGAACTGTGGAATTATTCCCGTTCGAATCACGCTTATCATAACTTAAAATGACGCCATCCAGGACCCGTTAGTACTAGTCAGGGACATTGGGAGGCAGATACATTATAAGTAATGCATTACTTACACGCCTGCCCTGAGGAGGTATACCTGTAACTTAGCTGTAAGTAGCTCAGCTAGAGAAATGCAGGGCAAAGGTAGTATACTTACTATGGCTTTTCTATAGAGTTGGACTTTGTGACGCAGCAGGAAGGGTCGAGTGGAATCCTGGTGAGTATTAGTAGTGCACGTTCATTGTGGTCACAAGGTAGGCTGTGGATCATTGTTCTGGATTAGGCACGGTCAATGACAGTCATGGTGCCATAATGCCTGCACAACCCAAGTGGCATTGCGAGAATCACAGTAAATCTGATTGGCCCCGTTGAGTGGTCCTGACTCAGACAGGACAGTGACGTGGCATTTGAATTCGTGTCTCTAACTTGACATTCGCAAATTCGCACGTCATTCACCGCCCGGGAGGGATACCGTCCAACGCGAATAGAAATCAGTGTGGTTCTTGCCTGAGTGAACAAAGAAACGTTGAACACACTTTCTCAAGAAATCTGGTGCTCATAGACTTCGTGCCACACTTGTGCAACATTCGAGTATCCAACTTGACCCACTGCCTCGCCGAGCATCGCGATCACGTTGTAAATCCACTCTGAGTGTGCCTACAACTGTGACTATAGTCACAAATACACCAAGCACTGATGACTACAGACTTATCCACTCCTGCGAAGCTGCAGAGGACCGTGATCATCGGGTGCGACCAGATTCTACATCCATCACTGCACTCCATTTTGACTCATACCCAGAGTAGATAGGCTTCCCGAGCCCGCGAGTCACTGATTTATAAATTAAAATTATAATCATATACCTAAGTCCAGGGTTCTTATGAGGCAGATACTTACGCCTACTATCCACTTGGGGTTTGGGGTAAGGCTTCTTCCGTGCTAAGTAAGAAAAACGAGACGTGAAAGTAAAAGCGTGTATAAATGAGTTCGATGGTCGCGCACACAAGGAAGACCGTATATAGCTAGCTCAGGTATCCCGGTGAACGCTTAGAAGTTAGAAGTGCTTAGGCCTTACAGTTGCGCAGATATGTCGTGATTTTGAAGGCGTTCCGAGTCCGACACGGAGTTTCACTCAAGCCGAGCCTGAGGCCTGAAATCCCCCCCGGCGTCAGTAATAAAGTGTGCAGCATCCCAAGCACAAATGTTGGTACTCATATTTTAAATCGGTTTCCAGAATTCGGCGCATGCTCGGGGGTTGGCATCAGCAAAACACTTTGCACTGTGGAACTCTGCGAGACTCTGTGGGTTCTGTACAGAACCCACAGAAGCAAAGTGATTTGCTAATACGGATCCGAACGTTGAGTGCTATGAAATTCAACCCTTCATATGAAATATTGCAAAAGCTGCCTGAGCATCATGATCGCGGGATAATGCAACCTTACTGTGCAGGTCGGAGGCATTCCTGTTTTGAGACCCTGTTGAGTCCGTTTGCATCGTTCTTTGCGCAAGAATTTTCGACTACGCATAGCAACTGTGTGATGGTATTCCCAAGGTCCTAGACCCGGGTCATCATCATCGCGGGAGCAAGTACTGGTGATGATCCAGTCCCAGATGCGGCAAAAACGACAAGACTTTCTTGAATGAACCGCAGGCCTTGTCTCCCGTCAAGGTATATGGAGGATTATTTTGCGCTCTATGAACGTACGTTGTTCGGAAAAGGATAGTGATATCGGTTCTTATAAACGAAACCGGCGGATCGAAGTTTCCGCCTCAAGCCACAACAGCAGGCCTGGACTTTGCGAGTCGCCCTGTCGTGGTAGGCAACTAGGTTAAGTTGGTCTTTCCAAAGTTGAGTACCAGTCCCAGTGTTCCTTCCAGGTCCATTGAGAGAGGAACCCGGGTCACGGGACTCAAAGTACTACGGTTAAATGTTTTTACATAATATAAACTTACTTGAACTCAGATTGCACTGCAGTGGCTTCCGATCACGGTATCATTAACCCGCGACGTGCTTACATAAGAAATTGAACCCTGGTTTCTATTGGACATGGGCATCTCCGTCGATCGTTTACATACATATGCTTAATACACGTGCTAGTTATGCGAAAGAATTAAACTTGAGATGGTTTTCATCATCTCCTCCATGTATATTTCTTCATCCTTCCCTTCTCAATCTGCGCTTCACTACGCATGATGAGTGACCCCAACTCCCCATCTCCTGCTGAAGTAGAGAATCTCATTGTTCTTTTCATGGGCTTCGCGTTTGCAACATTTTTATACGGCTTGACGTTCTTTCGTGAGCATTTTCATGGTCTCTCACTAAACCTGTTTCATGTTGTCTAATTGTTGCAGAGAGCTACATTTATCATTCTCGATACTCCAATGATTATACGTGGACAAGAGTCTTGGTATGCTGTCATCTCCTATCCGTCAAGTGTGTGTTTGACATCCCCACTCCGTCTCAGGTTGGGGCACTATTGTAATGTATTCCAACTTTGGACTTGAGCTGCACCTCACCTATATTCAGTGTCCTAGATACGGCTTCAACTGCCCTAGGTGCGATCATCTCTATACGTGTTTTCTGTTTGCCTAACCTAGATCTATAGTATCTTACCTGTAGGAGAAGTGTGCCCATTTACTTCAATTTTTGACGCATATGAACAGATTATATCACTACCTGATAACGATGTTCGACGTGAACATCGAGGTCCTAGATGCCACGCCGTAAGTGTCAAGTTCGTGGAATGTATGTATGTGATGTGTAACTGTGTTCTCCAGAGCTTTCTGCGTAAGTCAACTTTGCACAAAACCTTATGTTGCTTTCTCATTGTCTGACATACAAAGATACAAGATGTTCTTTCGGTGAGTCTACACTCAGAGGTCGCTCTCGAGGTAGCTCACAACAACACTTTAGGTCATTCTCACTTTGATCGCACAGTTGTAAGGTCATTGATAATAGAACGTTTGGCATCTCTTACTCTCCCTTAGATTCTTTGTTGGTCGACTTTACACCGGTGAGCCCAGTCTTCAAGTTGTGTATTCTGTTGTCTCATCATTCGCTCAATAGTTTGTGGTGGTCCTGCAAGTACCACGTCAAGATTCGTCACTACGGCAGTGGTATGTATTTATTATCCATGCTCAGTCAGTTCCACTAACCCTATTACAGTTATTTTTTGCCTTCGTCGCCTTTGGTCAGTATCCTTGTTCGCATGTATAAACTTTGTTTGACATGTATTTTATTACAGTTTTCGGCCTGAGTCAGTATATTTGATATTCAATGGAATCCTATTGATGGCAGTGCAGCTTCAGTAGGGCAAATGTAAGCGGACACAGATTGGTCTTAGATACCGCCACTGATGCGAATTCAATTTTCAGCTTCCAGCAAAGGCAACTATCTGCACTAACTTTGCCTCTTGTGGGAGTTGGTGTTTCAGTTTCCAGGCACCGGAGAAATGCTCACCAAGAATTACAGGCTGTCGCCGGTATCAGCCAAGGCTTCGCGGCAGTCGCAAATATTATCATTTTCGTTGCGATGTGTTGGTCGTTGCGTCCAGCACGTTATCCAGACATGCTCGTGTCAGTGTTCCGTATCGTGGGATTCAAGTAACTGCTGACGCATTGTTTTGAAACAGGCCTGAGGGAGTGCTGGACAATGTTGTTGTGCTATTTACTGGCCGTGGCCTGGCACTCGCGTAGGTCAATTTTATGTCGGTTTCTGCAACCTAACCATGTTTCCATTGGTCAGCGTCACTCAGCTAGCCTACTTTGGCACAGTAGGTGTATACTCAGGAAGCAGCCCCTCATAACTCATCGATATAGTTTGTTTCCTCACCAGGAAAACCATACTGGATAGCGGTCCAGATGGTAACATGCAGGAGTGAGTTTTTGTTACCCACTCACTGCGTGCACAAGCTCATGGCAGAACATAGTCTGTGTCAATACTATCTTGGGACTGTAAGTCATTCACCTGGCGGTTCATCAGACACTCCCATTTGTTCCCAGGTTAAATGCCCGAGAAGTTAAAGGCGGCGTAGGTCTCAATGAAGAAGAGACATTCTCCGACCACCACGATTCACAAAACGATGGTTTGCCAAGTGCCATCCGCTTCCGCATGCCATTGAGCACAAAGGCAGTGAGCCACACACCTCGAGCCCAAGCATTCGGTACTGACATGAAGCTATCACATCATCAGACACAACAGTCATTGAACTTTTCATCACATAGGGGGGACAGCAGGGGTAGTGAAATTGAGGACGCAAGCAAATCATATGCAGATGGCGAAGACTTGGTTTGTTCCTATATGATGTTGACGTTGTCCCTTTACTTATTGATCTATGACAGGCCTCCATTCGTTCTCATTGTAGTGAACAGCCTGCATATGACAAGGCAAGTTTGTCATGATGCTGAGTCTGATTCGCCGGCTGCATGCTTATCAATATCGTTGTACTAATGATCGCTATCTACTGCACTCGCTTTGCTCGCTATCGCCCCCCACCCAAGTTGTATTATATTGCTGTTCATGCTGGAGTCTTGAAGCAATGCACCGCGGATCTACTAGATCAGTCCCTGCATCTTGAGCTTAGACCCAGAGGACATGTGTTATATCACGGACTAACGAATACATAGCATATCGCACACATTGTACGTACTGTCTACACCGATATAATTTTGGGAAATCAAATTGAAGTCCCTCAGAACCGCGTATTCTCCTAGAGCTGACCTAATGAAAATATGCGGAAGTATTTGGAACAAGAAAGTCGAATTTCAATTATCGTGCCTAATCTCGATGGTGATCATGGGGATATCGTCACCCTGGGGTTATGGGAGCTCGTTACTAGCCCTTCCGGTGCCATCGGCACCCCACAGAAGTCGGCAGTCACGCTTTTTCGCAGGGTTTCGTGTGACAGAATGTGACTGCTGGTGACCAATTGTAACGAAAGTATCACGTTTTCTGTGTGACCTGCCGACTTCTGTGGGGTGCCGATTGTACCGGAAGGGATAGTACATCAGCAAAAGCGGCTGAAATTTCGCGCAGTTTAAGTGTTAGAAATCAATTCAGTTCACCTGAGACTATACCAAAGAGGGAATGTCAGGGATCGTAAAACGATAGTTTTTCGACGGGTCCAAACATTGATGTCGCGCCCGGGTCAGTACTACTGACCCGGGCGCGAGGTGCCTATGTTCATGTGGGTCCTGGGCTGTTCTGGGTAGCTCGGGCAGCAGCTCCCGCGTGACATAATTATACTTGAGTTCAATCGTTTGTCATGCGTATAGACGCGGGGCTATTCAGGTAAACCCGTTTTCGTAGAACCTCACGTCAATGCCCGGTAGGGGCTCCTCACGATCTTCGGTCGCTGTCCATTGCACGAAATATCACGCTTTGTTCTGACCGTCCAGAGTCCCGGCAAATTTTCAAGGCCCATCGATGAGAAGTCCACGGACGCCGAAGGCCTAAAATCAGCTCTGCCGGTGCCCATACAAGACTGAATCAGGATAGTATGCGTGAACCAGTGTATGATATTGTCGCGCGTTGTGCCGGTCCTCGGATCAGCTGAAAGAGAGTAGGTAATCAAAAAATAACGTACGATGAGGGGGAAGATCGTAACTATTGAATACTGGACGATATTCGTCGTTACCCGCGAAATTATACAATATCAAGGTTTCGGTCTTGTGGCACATGGTGAGGGTCTCGTCCACATGCTTTAGAGTTCCGAAGGGGTACATTGAGTACTATATGACTCGGATAGGCCCGTGGAGTGATTCCGAAGGTTCCCCATAAGATGTTAATTGGCCACTTGAATTTCGACCGCGGAGCATTATTTAAGATTCGGTAGCGGCGCAGGGATGATGGTTTGCTTGTCAGGTCTACAGGTTTACAAGGTCAAGGGCTGCTCAATTCTAAAAGTTCGCGTTCACTTGGGATCCGAGCACCGCTAAGCGTCGCCAAACCTTGTCCTAAACAGGACTTGTACCTAAACCTTACGGCGCGTAGTGCCAACACTTGGTGTAGTAAATTATCTGCAAGCAGTCTGAAAGTATATCCTAAACCTCAGCAAGACTCCTAAACCTCGTCATTCCTAACCCTCAGCAGAGCTGACCCTTATCTCAGCCAGCAATGTACAATCAAGTGCCCATTTTTGAGTGAGAAATGATTATATTATATTCACGAACATACTACATATGATGTACTCTATGAAAATGGTTAGGAAAAGGTTCAGGAATGTTAGGGTTAGACCTGACGAGGGTTAGAAATGTAAATGACGAGGTTTAGTGAGGTTTGGGATGTGCTTTAAGACTGCTTGTATATACCAAGTGTTGGCGCTGCGCGCCGTAAGGTTTAGGTACAAGTCCCGTTTAGGACAAGGTTTGGTGACGCTTAGCGGTGCTTGAATCCAGTGAACTCGAACTTTTAGAATTGAGCAGCCCTTCAGAGTTCGGCCTCGGATCAAGAAATTACTCTGGCTTCACCCAAGCATATGGCCTGCCTAGGGGAGACCTACCACCTGGCAGAGATCTTGGGCTAGAGGGTGTCGTCAGTACGGTGCTGAACGATGCCACATCAGATCTTGATCAAAAATACAATAAATAACATGGCATCATATACTAGAATTTCAGAAGGCGTAACTTCAATGCAACACATTATTCAGCTACGTCACATCAGCGGTGCTTGGTTAGTGCCGCTGCTACTATTAGCATCGCCACGGCCCATCAGTTTATCTGGGTTCATTAGTGTGTAATCACAGCACATGAATCGGGAAGAGCATGTGGATAAAGCCATGCATGGCGGCAAGCGAGAAGAAGTACCGATGCTTGTGATCAAATGACAGCAGCAAGAGTAGACTCGTAACCAGTCTGGACTACGTCTTTGAGATATTCAGAGGTTGACGTAGTCACTCGACTTGTTCGTGGTAGCATATGTGCGCCAGGCTGGTCACGAGCCTAGTACGGCAAGAGCCAAGAATCAATGTCAAAGCTGTCAGAGCGACACAAACCTCTACAAAGTACTCCCTAGCCTTCAAGCCTTCAAAAATAAATAGCAATGACGATTTTTGCCTCGATGCGAACGGTGTCCATAATTTTATATGCTAGCGCTACATCTTTACATCGAGGCTCGTATGCGGAATAAATAACTAGAACACGAGAATTCAGCAGGTGCGTTAGCGAGATGAATGTCGAATCGAAATCTATTACAAGGTACTATATGGCGTCGCGAATTGTGGCACGCCTGACGCGGGCCCGCACGGCGCCTGCTACGCGATACTCCACTTACTCACCGCAGCCTGCACCAAGCGCCCCATCTCCTCACGTGCTTGCTTCTTCGCGCTGTTGGTGATACCTACGAGTGCATCGAGTGCGCTGGGTGATGTTTGTAGTGGGTCGAACTCGAGGACGTGTCCATCGGAGGTTGAGATCGCGACGACCGCGCGGGCAGAGGATGAAGAAGGGAGGGACGAGAGCGAGCTGGAAGGCAGGAGGGAAGGTGTAGCGATTTTGGGCGTCGGCTCCTGGACGAGAGCTGCCGTGCGTGAATTGGTACGTGAGTGTGTGCGGTAATGGTTTTGAGTTTGAGAGTTGGCCCGTGAGTGAGTTTGGGAGGTGGTCTGGCTGGAGGAAGAAGGGACGAGCGAGACGGATGGATCACGCCGGATAACTATACTGTTTACGCGTCTTAGAGTCTTGCCTTCGCCTTGCGTATCTACTCGTGTCTCCTTTCCTTTGCCTTTGGTTTTCACGTCCATGGCATCGATACCGTCTTCCTCTTCAGTAGCAAACCACTCCAAACCGAGCTTATAAGGGTTAGCTAGCGGAGAACCATTTAGGCTAAGCATGCTCTCATCGCGCCGGGGTGCACGGAGCGTAGGATAAGCGGGCGTCTTAACAGGCAAGGTTGGGGCGAAGGTTGCCCTGGTGGGCGGGCGTTTTGCCTGAGATGGTTGCTTGGCATGTGAGGGCATAGGTTTGCCAGGCGAAGGTGGAGCTTTGGAGGGGGAGGGGAGAGGTAATTTAGAGGGAGTTCTGAGGGAAGACGGTTTCTGCGGACTGACGGAGGGGAAGCGGAAGGTCGTGCGGAGTTGTCCAGGAGTACGCGGGACTGCGGCAGAGAATGTGCGAACGCGTTGTGCAGTTCCCGTGTTAGCAGGTGGAAGCTTCTTCTTGGGAGTGGCATGCATCATCCTCGCTGAACGAGAAACATGTCAATGAAAAGACTAGTGCCAAATTAACCACGTACCATTCTTAACGGCGCGCTCGCCCTCACTGGCCTCCTCCCACTTGCGCTTGCGAGTCTCACGGTCGATCTCAAGGTTTGGCGGAGCACCGCCCACGAGACCACGAAGACACGCTTGAATATCGCCATTATAGGTATCAGCAAACTCGCTCATGGTCACGCCGCGCACGAGTTTGGGAATTCGGGAGATGAGCCCTTCTTGGTGAAGCCGAAAATTTGTGAGCGCGTCTGCGAGCCATTCCTCAAGCTGACGAACACGGTGTTCGACTGTGCAGCATAGAAATCAATGCAGAAAATTCAGTGAAGTAAAGTTAGATGAGGCGAAACCAGTGAAATGCACCTTCAATGTCGAGATTCTGGAGTAGCTGTTGTTTTTCCTCAGGAGTGTACTTGCGGGATGTGTCTGGGATGTACATCTTCACCAGCCTCGACGATCAGAACAGAGATGGCTTGGAAAACGTAGGGCTAGAGGCAACGCCGAAACTGTAAACCGGACAAACATTAAACAGGTGGAAGGACTCGACTGAGTCCACAGCACGTGGTCGCGTAAGTCCATGAGACACGTGACAGGTCCGTCGGTCGGACCGTGTATGTTACAGGTGACTACGCTTTTAAGTATTTTGGTCACTAAGCTGAACGTTGACAAGCAGCGACAGCTCCGAGCTCCTCTCTTCTTACTTTCTATTCTTCATGTCAGAGCAAAAAGAAGTTTACCTTGTCATTGGCGGTAGCGGCTTTGTTGGCCGTCACATCGTCGAGCACCTTCTTGCTCGTGGTGACATCGCCTGCGTGTTTGACATTGTTCAGCGACATCATGATGTTGACTTCTATTCGGGTGATATCACTGACGAGTCTCAACTTCTTGATGTCTTGACAAAGGTGCACGCTACTTTTCCAATTTTTTGTGGTCAACAAGTGCTAACATGCTTTTGAAATTCTCTGTGGTGTGCCTCACGTCTCGCAGACCGGTACAACTTGCATAATTCACACCGCCTCACCGCCACACGGTGCCAAAGATCCAAGCATATATTATAAAGTCAATGTCGATGGCTGCAAAGCTGTCATCAGCGCAGCCCAGGCTGCTGGCGTGCAAAAGTTGGTCTACACGAGCAGTGCAGGTGTCGTTTTTGATGGTGGCGACGTCGTAAACCTCGACGAACGTGCTCCGTTTCCGGAGAAGCCATTCGATGCATATAATGACTCGAAAGCACAAGGAGAGAAAATCATTCTTGAGGCCAATGGCAAGGGTGGCCTACTGACTGTTGCTTTGCGGCCTGCGGGCATATTTGGGTATGTTGTTTCCTCATATCGTACCATAAATTTTGATACAACGCGATCCCTCCAGCGAGGGTGACCGCCAAATGATGGTGGGCCTCTACCAAGCCTACCAACGTGGACAAACCCACTTCCAAGTCGGAGACAACAATAACCTCTTCGACTACACCTACGTCGGTAATCTTGCCCATGCACATCTCATCGCTGCCGACAAGCTTTCCTCTCCCTCACTTCCTACATCTTCACAAGAGACCCTCACCGCCGACACCCTCAAAGCCACGCTTCACCTTGACCGCGCCCTCCAGCCTGTGAGCGCAACAATCGCCGCAAAGCGAATCCCGACATGCGAAGCACGCCCCTTGGGACCATACGTCACGCTTCCGCCTAACGCCGTCGAAATGGAGGCAGCCTTCAACGCCCCACGCGACCCGCACACTCCCGCACACCCTATCATACGCTCCCGGTTCGACCAGTTCTCCGACAATGCGATCGAGTTCGCAGAGAGTTCGCCACTACAGGTCGCAGGGCAGGCCTTCTTCATCACTAACGGCGAGCCAGTGTACTTCTGGGATTTCATGCGCGTTATATGGCTTGCTCTCGATCCGCCCTTGTCGAAGTCCCCCTCGGGCGTATCGGCGCGCGCCCAGAGGCCTACGTGGGTGATACCAAGGGGCTTTGGGATGGTGTTGGGCTTCCTTTCGGAGTGCTGGGCGTCCTTAATTGGGAAAGAGGCTGGGTTCACGCGATACAGGGTGGGGTATAGCTGTGCTACGAGATATCACAATATCGAGAAAGCAAGGCGTGTGCTTGGATATGAGCCTGAGGTTGGGCTGGAGGAGGGTGTGAGAAGAATGGTGGAGGTAGGTGTCGGCCGCTGTTTCTTTTATGTGTGGCTAATTGTTCTTTCTCTGCGTGTAGTGGTTCAAGAAGGAGAACAATCTTCCGTGATGCTTGCTATCTGAGTTTGGATTATGTATCTAATTCCTTGCATTCTTTGTACACTCATCGTACGCTGTAGAGATACCCGCGCATGTTGCTTCATTTCGATATGGATGATGCACGGATACCTACCCTTTCGTGTTCGGCGCTATTGAGCTAGCTATCGACCCACCTACAATTGTGTGTATCGTAGCATTAGTACTTGGGGATTATGTGGAGGCCTCGTATTTATACCAAAGGACCTTGATAATACGATATCATTAATACCCAAAACACTTCCGAGGTTTTCAGTTCATAAGCTCTTCCTTCACTTGATAAGAATGCAACTGGTGAAACCCATGTAAAAACAAAGTATATCACGAGTCAAGTAGCTCGAGATATGCGGCCCGGCAAATCATCCCATCACGATCACGAATTTTGACCAGTGGACGCGACTCTCCATGACTGCGGACACATCAATTGAACGCTCTTGATGACACAAGGAATCCATACCTCCGTGCCTGTTGTTGCAATTCTATCAGCACCGACACTGGGACAGCGCCGATAGCGAAGCCTTCTCCGCGGGACAAGGACACGCTGCCAGTAGTAACATACCCAATGATAGATGTGTGGGGAGGAACAGCCTCAGGGGGCTGGTCGGGAAGCAAATCAATCCGAATACAAGGTCCAAAAGACAAAAGCGACAAACCTCATTCGCATCTGCACTATCTCGCATCTTGCCCTTCTCCTTGAAATTCTTGACTTCGACGTCATCGAGGCGGTGGATAATGGCGAGGTCATCCGGGGCGCCACGAGTGACCATCTTCACGCGGATCATGACCAATGCCCCTTTCAGGAGAGCCTCGGCGCGATAATTGGCATCCAGTAAATTCATGCCACGCTTCGCCCGAAGCCTGTTGATCTCTGAAAGGAGACCCGCACCGTGATTAAGCATCTGTGTTACTTTTTCGAGAATCGCTGGCACTTCTGGACCACGGAGCAACCAAGGGCGAACAATAGGTGCTCTGTCAACGTCCATTGCATCCTGGGGGCCTCGTTGTGCTGGCACCAGGTTCTCATCTACAGCAGACGCCATCGGAAGGCCTAGCACAACCTCCCAATCCGCCCGCCATGGGCTACGGGTACCAAGGTTCTTATGATTGGGTCTCTTTGCTGGTGGCGTTCTCTCCCACTTCGCTTTCTCCTTATCGGCACGCTCTTCCCAATGCTTGTCGTAGAACTTCGTGCAAGGGAAGTCTCTCGGGAAATATGCAGTGCCCGCCTCAAAGGCTTGTGTGCCTCGCTCTCGTTGTCCGCCGACACGTGTGCCTGTATGTATCAGTGAGGGGAGGAAAGGCATGCCCCATCCGGCGGGAAAAATGAGCGTCCAGCCGTGGATACCATGCGTGCTGGAGGGCGATTCGAGCGAGCGCTGGATGAGCAGCAGTGGGATGCGATCGTCCTGGCGAAGGGGGTTCAGAGGCGTGCCTGGAACAAGATTCTTTGCATGCAAGTTACTTATCGTTCCCAGTTCGAGAACCAAGGGGGGGCTTACATTGGAACGACGCGTATCAAGATCTTTCTTCTTGTATGTAGGTTTCTTGAGCGCTGAACGCTTCTCTTCCTCCCATATTTCGCTTTGAGCAAGTATGGTGGCGGGAAACGTCATTGCAGGGGCGGCGGCTTGTACATCGTTCGTGCTGGGTTTGGCGTTCTTGGGCGGAAACCTGAGTGACAAGTTACTCATGTGGACAAGCCAAGTAGCCGCAGATACCTACTTCAATCGTGGGTCAAGGACTTTCATTCCGATGACTATTCCGCGCGGTAGGGATGCAGTGGTTTGTAGATCGTTGAGGGATGACCAGAACTGTCTAGGTTATCAGATGTTATAAGAACGTCAAGGAAAGAACGAAGGCACCTTTTTGAATGCATGCCTGTCATCATCTCCAACTGGAGACAAGGCGCCCTTGATGACCTGACTTGCCTTGGGTCCCATGATTTCGAAAACATTGAGAGTGCCTCGCAGATCGGCTATCTCTACTTCCACAGATACATCTTTATGTCGCTGTTTCTCAGCTTCAAGAACTAAGGAAGTAGATTTCTGCAACGCTTCGAAGACATCGTCGAACACCGCAGGGTGCGAGCGCACCCAGACTGCTCTCGCGGAACTTTGTTGAACAGCATTAGCCAGTGTATTCTGCTTGTCCTTTCCTTTCCGCTTGCGTTTGGAAGATCCTTCCGCTGGGGGCGGGTTCGTCTGTGCTGGAGGCAACGGCCGCCACATGATCGTTACAGGTGCAATCAGGTCAAAGGGGTAGCTTCCTGACTTGTACAGGTCCGTCTCGAGCACGCGAGAACCGGACATGGATCTAACGAATAATTAGTTCATGGTTCTTCTTCAACCTCATAGACTGACCGCTTCATTCCAGTGCACTGAGGATCGCAGCAGAGATCTAACACATTTCGAAGGATTTTTTCAGGCCCCTTGAGTTCTATCAGTGAGCTGTACGAAGCATCATGCAGGATTGAGCCATGCATAGACGCTCGGTGTGAGGGACGGAACGATTTCTCCGTAGGTGTTACCGCCTGGACATAAAATTCAGAAGGAGCATGTAATCATAACTAGAGACGGACGAGTCTATACCCCCACATGTTCTCCATTTTCATTCGCTTGGCGTGCCAAATATGAGTCTCGAGCCAGGATTTATCGCCTGTCGAACACCAACATAAGATACGGAACACAAGGGGTTACATGATGTACTGACGCTGTCGCTTCAAGAGGGATTCAGTGCGGGTCACTTGCTTTGTTTTTCCTCGCTTGGAGAGTCCACATCTAAGTATGCGCCGGGCGTTGGGAGCCATCTGAAAGATGAAATGAGGAATATTTCCGAGGCAGTGGGTTGCACCTCACCTCGGCACGTGCTTTTTCTCGCAAGCGCAAGGGCACCCGGCGAACATCATGGCTGGCTGCCCTTCGTCGTAGATGGCGGGGCAGAGTTTGCCATGCGCGATGAGTCACACTTTCCCTGAAGGCGAAAAATAAGTAGTTGTATATGTTGAGGCACATGCTCCTAACCCTGCCGTCTTCATCGCTTTCTGCATGGCATCGATCTCATAGGCTCGAGCCTATGGCGTTTTGCAAATTCAACAATATAGAACCAGAATCAGCCCAAACACGTACCTCTGTAAATTTCTCCACATCGATTGACGCAGGTAATCCTTGCATAGCTATTCGAGGTAAATGTCAAGTAAAGACGCATCACGCGAAAGATGCTCACAATCAAATCGTACGGTGGTGCTTGACGGTCCGGCGAGCGCGTTTCCTGAAGATCGGACACTCCCACTACCACTGGTTGACGCAGCTGGCTGAACTGCAATTGTCCGAGCATCTGCAACTTTGAGTTTCTTCCGTTCCCGAGGCGTCATTTCTTCCGCGCCCCCCTTACGTTTCAAAGGCATTTGTGTTCGATGTGCTATTTCCTCAAAGAGCAGGTCCTAGACCTAGGTTATGCACCTATTCAGCACTGACAGAAACAGAGGATCGGAAGGTGGTGAATACAGAATCTGCAGAACTGAAAGAACTACCAGTGCCACAAACGCGACCTCTACCGGCTAACCCCGAACAACCTCCTTCCTCTCACCACCATGGCCTCGCGTTGTCTGGTTCTTACTCCAAAACTCGCCCAGCGCTCAGGTGCACGATTTATATCAACGACAAGAGTGCTACGGGAAGAGACATCCACTTCACCCAACCTAGGTTCGGTCCAACCGCAGAAGAGACCGGTCGGGGGCTTCCGGGGAGGGTAAGCACTGTTGCACGCGCCTTACCGTATGATCTCACTCTTTCTTCTTGCTGCTAGAATAATCGGGTTTCTGTTCGGATTCTCGCTAGCCTCCGCGTTTGCTGCATATCATCTTTTGGACGAATATAAGCTCGCTTCCGCAGCGCTGCAGGCCAGTGTGGAGGAGCTGCAAGCAAGCACGGAGAAGGTTTGAGACTTGCGCCTTTGTGAAATATTATTTTTATGTTGTATGTCACTCCTCCAGGTGTCTGCACACGTCCGTCGTATCGAAGCAGTGGAAAAGGATTTGAAGGCGCTATCGCAGAGTTCCGCAAGTAAAGATGAACTATCAAGGGTTCGTGCAGAGCTCAAGAAAGTATACGACGGATTGCACATCGGTATGTTGTTCCGCCTACGCAGCAGCGCGTGTGCTTATAGACTTGGCAAGAATTCCTTGATTTGAGATCACATGTTTGGGGAATGCGTCAGTCATTATTGTGTTTATTCGATATCTACCACTGACGAAAACTTTTGATCAGAACAAGACTTGCATTCGTTAGCCAAGAAGGATGCCACATCTGTTCGTATATAGAGCACATCATACTTATAGAACTCCTTGGAAAACCTCCTTTAGTTTCGAACAACGGTTTAAAATTATCTTCGGTGGTCATGGATGCTGACCGTATGTTCCGAATGACTCCAGGTCGTGATGGATCCAAAAAGTCATAGGCAGGAGTTTTCCCGGTTCCCTCTGATATTTAGAACATCGCTGCGAAGTTCGACACAGAACGAGTACGAGGGAAACGTGTTTATATGACAGGGTCATCGACCTGTTTTTGACATGAGAACAGGAGCAGGAACATCGGTATCAAATTTGATACTCACCATGAAGATCGGCATACGCGATACGACAACCTTTACACCCTTCGTTCTGCACTTCGCCTTCAATATCTCATAAGCCACAACCTGCTGCTCTGCAGACCTGTCACACGTCAGGACTCTAAGCTTGGGAAGCACATCTACTGCTTCAATAATGGGCCAGAGTGACTCGCGATCACGGTAAATGTAGACAGAAAGGTGTGGCGCGAAATCAGATACTGGTGGAGTGTGAGCGTGAGGTAAAGCACCAGCTCTTTGAGCGCAATCCACATGCGGAGCAGAGCGGCAGAATGGACGTCATAGTCGAGTAGACGAAGGAAACGAAGCCGCGGGGCATGAACGGCGAGTATATCTCACTCCGTGGTTCCTGCTATCTCTTAGGATGCGGAGGGAGTCGGCAGATGACGCAAGCAGCATCAGTGAACTGATGAGCCGCAGATAAAGTCTTTTATCGTCATATATAGAACTTCTTTCCTTTATATTGGAATATAAAGTCATAAAACGCCGTAATCGACGTAAAGTACCCTGGGTAGACTCACGAGTTCTGAGTTCTCTGATGCCAACCAGGTTGGAAAGTCCGGCCGTGGATAATGCGGCAACGCAAGGTCATAAAAGCAGTTCTTTGCGCCCATGAGTTTGAATCTCCAGCGTCAGTATCCCTCAGCAGCACCGTGACCTGTGCTCCGCCGTGCGACACGGCCACTGCGCAGTGCGCACTAGTCTCGCATCTGATCTTGAGAAACTGGATATTGAGCTATATATTGAGGAGTTAGGAGACAGGGTAAGCTACCGGTGCCCAACAGAACTAATACTTTCAGTCTCCGCCCTCCATCCCCTAATCTTCTTCAATATCTTGCCCGATCGATATTTCGAGGTTTCGTATGAAGTCGCCTAAGCCTTTTCCCCGGGTCGCTGCAGAGAAAAGTGCTGCATGAAACTTTGCAAGTCTATTTGAGCAGTAGTAAGAAATATGCGTCGCGGAAGAAGCAGGGGTTGTGCTGGTCCTGAGTCCTGACCGGGTTCTGTACACTAGTGCAGCAGCTTTGAGCGTGTCATTCGGCTTGACGTCGATAATGTAGAACTGCATGTTCTAAGACAAAATATAAGTTCAGGAGGAATGGAAGCCATCTGCGGATTCTAATAGTAGCTATAGTAGATCTCGGACTCTGCCCCTCAACGCCCCTTGCAAGTTATCACGTCACAAATAGTCACACAATTACTACTTGAGATTAGGATCCCCTCGGATCCCCTGGGCGGCTTCACTAACGGACTTATATCTGGCGTGCATATTCCCCTTACTAGCGATGACTTGCGGGTCAACGAACATGCATTGGAGTACAACAATGGTATCTAGAGTGCATACGAATACTTTGAGTGAAGATTAGCGAGCAACAAGTACTTTGAACCAGGATTAGCGAGCAGCCATAAAGAAACAAAAGAGCGTCAGAAAATGCGGGTAAGCTCGGAGAAAATGAGTGAATGTGACGGTCACGGTCTGTTCGGACAAAATAACCATACAAAGCTACTAAAGGACCGCTACGGGAAACGAATCACCAAGGCAGAATTCGAATTCTGATAACTGCACAAGGCACAATGGCTCATGGAATAGCGCCAATAAAAATGGCGACCAATATCACCGCACCAATCAGGCCGATGGCAGCAGAGCGAATAACAACTTCCCACTGAGCTCGGATCACCACAGGCGACCGCACACGCGTCATCGGCGCTTGGAACGCAGGAACGCCTGCGGTGAAAGAGGGAATCATGAAGGAGACAAGGGGGGGGCGATTAGAAGTCGGGCTCGGAGATGAAGTGTATGAATTAGGCGAAGGAACTGATGAGATTTGTGAGACGAGTGATAGTGGTGGCGCGTATGTGCGCTTGCATTTATACTGCTGGCGTGCGATGGCGGAACTCATGGGATTGTTTGAAGGAGTGGTGTTTTCAGTTTGAGGAGAAGGGGTTGGAATATGATCTGGGATAGTGATAGGAGGTGGAAAAGTGTTGCTCGTGAGGCGAATGTTATCTGCAAGAATCGCGTTTCCCTTGCCAGACTTGGGAAGAAGATCAAAGTCAAAGCTCTCGCCTCGTCTTATCTGTACGCGCCCTTTTACATCTTCATTCGTATCGAGGTCTACTTCGTGACGAATGAACGCTGCGCTGGGACCAAAAGAACCTAGAATCCTCTGGGCTGTGGAACTTGACAGCTGGACTGTGCCGGGCATTCCCGTTGGAATGCGCGATGTTCGAGGGGTGAGGGTAGCGCAGCAGAATTCGGGCGTTGTCGAGTATGTAGCACAGAAGGGAAGGTGATGGATGATTGTACGGAACGGTAATGGGATCGATGCAAGCCTGTGGCTGTGGCTGGACCCTCAGGTGCAGGCACATCATCGAAGTAGGCGGGAGAAACTTCAATCTCCGGCAATTCAAATGAAGAGGACGAGCCTTCCGAAGATCCGCACAGTTCGCTATCAGAAGACGAGTCCGAGGTTGGCGAAAATGAGCGTCCTTCCGCAGAAATGATGCATGGTGCAGATTGGAGGGAGGTGGACGAGAAGAACTCTGGATCACACTGCCTATCGTGATGTTTCGATATTGCGATACTAGGCCTCTTGCTAAGCGGTGGTGGGTGAGGCAGCGGTGAAGATATCGACGTGACCGCAGGGACGGGCAGCGGCCTTGAAATAACCGGCCTGGCAAGCTCAAATTTTCGAAGTTGTCTCAGGTCACCGAAGACATATATCATAAGACAAATCTAGAAATTAGGCACGCACGATTGTATGGAGGGAGTAAATTCACTCACTCCGTTGAAACTGGAGATCAACAACAGCAGACCAAGCCAGATGCCGGGAAAGCTGATAGTCTCCACCACCGTCCGTGGGGGGCACCGGCCCAGTCAGCAGACGTCAGTGCAAGGGGTAAAATTCCAGCAACGCATAAACACAGTGTCCCAGCGGCAATGCCGCAAGCTGCTCTGCCTGAGCCAACATTGGTAGAAGCTGCACGAACAAAGCGGGAAAGGGACTCTCTGAGCATAGCACGCGTCTCCAATGCAACCTCTATAAATACTGCAGGATCTGGGTGCGCATTTGGTGGGTTCGAAACGGCTGTAGGCCCGCGAATTCTGCTAAAAGCGCAGAGTTCTGAGCTGGGCAATGGAAATGGCGCGAGAATATCTGAAGGGACATCAAGTTCGTACTCAGCGCCAGGCGTGAAGAAGGTTTGCTTTGCTTTTGCATAAAAAAGAGCAAGCGACGCGTCCGACGACGGCGGAGTGCGAAATGGTTGTCGTGCATGCGGGATCTGGGGTAGCTGGGGCAAGTGTGGCTTTGGTACGCTGGGCCCAGATGTGGTAACGGGTGGTGTACTCCTTCAGCCATAACAAAAAGTAGAGATTTTCGGGGGATTGTTCGACATAGAGAAGATATTCTTCGAAATCCTTGAGGCCGAGGGGCGGGAGGTGTTTGCGCTCGAGTACATCGTCAAGATTAACGTCTACGAATGGTGTTACCCCACATGAGCCGTACTTTGCCAATAGACGGGGGTGGGTTGCAGATGCGGTACTAGAGAATTGTGAGAGGGACTTGTAGGTAAGTACGGGTGTGACATACTGGAAATGTTAAGAAGCCCTTCAAGGAGAGCTTTGACGGTGGCGGTCTTTCCTGCTGTTGCATGGATCATAGACGTTAGCGAGAAAGCGGTGGGCAGAGGTGGTCTTAATCATCGGGCGACTTAAATGCTACACACGTGATGATATTAATCGGAAATTGGACATTTGCTTGTCTGATTAGGTTGTCAGACACTGGCTTCGACCGAGCTTGGATGGAAATAACTGGGAGGGTGGATCACGTAAAGAGCGCCTATTGCAACTAGGATGGTTCCTCGGCATAAGGATATGAAGCTTGAAGTAGCTGAAAACTGGGAGCAGAAAGTCTTTAACTGCAATCGGTGGGTCCACCTATTGGTCCTCTAGCCCTCGGCAGCTGTGACGATCGAGACCGTTGACATGGGCTACCATTGGGAGCTGTCATCGACGTCACCTGTTCCAACCGGAAAGGGCTAATCGGCTTACCGCTCAACTAATCAAAATACCCACGAGACATCTAGTCTCCCGTAGACTGGAAGGAAGATGAGTCCGGAAGAATCTGGACCATGATCATGGAACCGCAAATTGATGTGATGAACAGCAAAATAACCGCAATACACCTTGTCAGCTTGTCACTTGGTTCCTATTGCCAATACCATTGGATCCAAGGTATGTAATTAGGACTGCCGTCTGGAGTTCGATCTTCTGATCGTGCCAGTGAAGCGGTAATAACCCTTCAATGTTCATAATAACCGCAGCGTGGGCGGCAATAAGAGACAAAAATATGTATGATACCAGCGCTAGTCATCCTTGACCGTGGAGGGCGGAAAATCGATGGCATGCGCATTGCGCACCCAGGCGCAACCACATAATAGTAGTAACACGTGCATCACAGACTCAAGCGAAAGTGAACCGTAGTACGTGATTCTCGCTTGAATTGATCAAGCGGTGACTCATTTGTTCTACTATCCAGGCTTCAGCGCTTTGGAGTCTTGTCGTTGATATAGGTTAATCATAGGTTCTAGCGGTCAGCTGCCAACTGCCAACTACTAGGCACTAGACCATACACGAATCTTGCTAATGTTGAACTGGATATTAAGAATATTGAAATTCTAATTGGCCCGATACCATCAACTCTTCATAATATAACTTCGGGGTTGCCTAAATAGCAAGTTGGCAACCAACTACATAGTCACTTATTATAGCCGTTTTCTTTGTGCGTCTAGACATAATTCAAAAGTATCACATCGATATCCTGTACGGACCTGCAGAAAACATCTTGAGAGGACACCTCATCCTTTCACGTCCGTAGAAATATTGTGCAGAGGTCCTACTTCTCACGTCACGGTTCCTGCTGGATCCTCCGCCTAGGATTGAAAGTATAAAAGTATGATTTGATTCTCTTTCGATTTAATTCTCAGCGTCTGCCTACAGAACTCCTTGAATTCTCGGTTGGAGTATCTATGCAATCAGATACATATAATTTTGTTGCCACAGCACATGCAATTTCAATGCAGGATGTTCAACATATATTGCTCTTGACATGACGAAAACAGTGCTTGTCCAGCATTTCCCGACCCCTGTCAACATTCGCCAGACGACAAACCGTTTGCTCATTGCTCACCAGCAACCCAGCGTACTTGGTGCGGAATTCTCGGCTGATTTGAGTCATTTGAGTCATGGAATATGTTGGGCAGGATGTTCCTCCCCCCCAACAGATATCACCAGCCGTTTCTATGCTGCTCTCCCTTTGTCAACTCTAGGAACTTTTCAACATGATACTGTGGAGAAGAAATGCCCATATTAACTAGTTCGTTGCGCAACAAGGCTCGACAACTGTCACTTCGTCTCACCAGGTGACTATGATCGGGACTGCGCAAAGCTCATCACGTCTGGCAAGGTAGTCGTTTCGCTCACTTTCCTTTTTGTGCTTTTGCACGATTCTTACCAGTAGGAAGACCCCCCTGGGCAAGGGGTTTCCCACTTATCTGTAAGTGGTCAAGACTATCGTCCCTTAACCATTACGCCAGTGATAATGAAACACGTTTCATTATCCCGGACAGTATTTATGGAACTCAGGTAAGCCAACGTTGGGCTTACATTATCGTCTTCTGGGTTGGGATTCGATGACGATTCGCGAGTGGAGCCGACCTTGTCATCTTTGTAACATGTACGTATTCCCACAACACAGTATGATCGCGCGTGCCCTGACGCAGCAGCTTCAGGTAAGATACCATCTCTGGCCCAGAGTTGCAAAACTTTTCGATGTTCGCGTGATAGCTCAACAATAACACAACATTTAAAAACGGCGACAACAGGGGGACGTAGGATTCAGTTCAGGCTTCAGCGCTATGTAAAACACATTTGCAAATTTTGTTGAGGCTACGTTGCCAGAGAGAAGCCGGCGTGAACGGTGTTTGAGCACAGAGTTGCAAAATTTCTCACCTGCACAGAATGGATCATGTCACACTGTGTCACACTGCCGTTTTTACTCTCCGACGCCGTCAAGTGTTGATCGAATGAAGCACTATCCCTTCCGGTGCAATCGGCACCCCACAGGCGAAAAAGCGTGACTGCCGACTTCTGTGGGGTGCCGATTGCACCGGAAGGGATAGTAGGGTGTTGGATGCCGAGCGGAGCTTGATGACTCCGACCACCAAATCACCCCTCTGTCACGCCCTGTGTCTCGACAAGTACAACATTTGTGTCGCACAACACAGCTCGATTTTTGTGTCGGAAAAAATTAGAGCAGTGTTAGAAGGTAATGAGGAATCATGTGTAAAATTCCTGATTTTTTTTGGTCGATGCGATGGCTTCCCTGTGATGGATTGGCGTGGAAAGTACACTTTCTGAGCAGTGTTTTACTCCCGTAGGCACTTCTCGTCCATTTTTTGTGAAATGAAAAATACAGACAGTGAGCTATGCATTGATCATCCTTCAGAATCATCGTGCAAAGAAAATGAGCGAAAGATGAGTGTGCTACATCGCATTTTGCAACTCTGGGCCAAAGATAGTAGAGTGTTTTTGCTAAGAATTTTAATGGACAGGAAAGGAAATTTTGCTTATGTGCGCGCAAGTTAATTGGCCGGGGGCCTTTATCATACTTGGCAAAAATACTCTAATACTACAATTAGACAGGTCGCGTTGCGGATGCCATCCATGACCTTTGGAGTGGGATAGTGATTAGAAGCAGCTGTTTGCATCTGGATGTGACTCCTGTTTTTATTTGATCATGCTACTCAGGTATGCTGACACTTGTTCTCCAGGCAAAGGTTTTTGGTGCCCAGAGGGCGATCTCTTCGCTGCGCGTTTCTACTCCCGGTTTCTTGCGATACAAATAAAGGTAAGGGATGTGGGATTGCTTGATCCAGAGAGGATACCTATATACCGAGCTGATTTGGGTATTCAACATCTCAGTGACAAGCACCATATGCCATTCTTTTCTTTTGTGTCAAACAAGGTTTCCGCCGACGAAAGGTGGCGCTTAAAAGTGTAGCGCCCAGCGCTCCATACATTCAGCGAGTTTTGGCACAACATCCAATGCAGGTGTGTGACGCAAGAGATCAAGGCAAGTGCCAAATCAGGGCTTGGCTGTCAAGGTCACATTCACAGCATGACGCTGCTGGCAGAGGCTGGAGCTCTGGAGGCTGGCAGTCATCGAGTGCTTTGTTTAGGTCACAAGATTAGTCAACCTATTATTCGAAGGTATGAATGGTTTTTCCGGCTGTGTACGCTGGCAATCCCAGCAGACTAAATGATTTTCCTCATCGGTTCCTTTTGTATGCTTCTTATGACGCATATGGGCCACGCGGGCAGTCGGCCCGTGCGTTACATCGTGAAATCCACCACTGCCAGCACCAAAAGTCGTAACAATCCATCATATCACAGATGGCAATGTGCTATTTGCTTCGTATGCTTGAAATATAGAGTACTGCAGTTGCTGGCAGTTTTGATTCAGTCCACAACATTCATGAATGTCCTCCTCAATACCGGTCTCCTTACCACGAATCAACCTTGGGAACACATACGGAGCATTCTTGATTGGGGCTATCTTTGCAGCACTGTTAGTAAAATTCATTTGCTCACTACGCAGACCAAGCTGAGCACTTTGCTGTTGAACAGTCTCTTTGGTCTAACCAACATTCAAGCCTTTATTTACTATCAGACGCATGCGGGCAGATGGACAAAATTCTATAGGCTAGTTGTACGTCCATGTTGTCTTCTCATCAGTTCTACCGTTGACGCTACGTTAGGTCTTCTGGCTTTGGTAGGTATCCTTTTGAGTTGCAATTATCGGGCACGTCCAAATTATACTACACCTGACCTTTCAGGATACTTGATGCTTCGCATCTGGCGTTGATAGTCCATTGCGTTTATTATTATTTGGTGACCAACTACGGGAACACGAGTGTACTCACAGAAGTCGTATGGAGTTTTAAAGTGAGTTCCTACTTTGTCCTTGCGCACAACCCCTACTATCATGTTGGTGGACTCGTGCAGCTTCAGATAGTATTCAACGTAAGTTGTATTTCCTGAGCGCAACGGATCGATCCAATGACGTACTCGCAGGCTATCATCTCCTATGGGATACATCTGTGAGTTCCATGGGCACTGCATATGCAACGCTAAAGTAATGCATTCTCGGCCCATAGTCTGTATTCACATCGCATATGGATAGGTATTTGTTCCCTATCAATGGATTTGCCACGACTGATGCGGTGGGCCTAGTCGGAAGAGACCGATCGAGAATTTTCCGTATGATACCGGTACGTTGCCATCGGCGTTTACATTCTAGCCGTACCATTTCATTTTGTCAATCAGGGCATAGTCGTTGTTGTGGGTTTAGGTAAGCTCGGGCTGTCAATTGAAATGCTTTCCTTTCGATTTTTGACAATCACGTCAGGTGTTGCCGTCTGTGAGCGTTCAATAGTACTCTTATAGTTGGCTCATCATTTAACCCGACGTCAGCCCTGACTTGGATAGTGTGAATAGACAGCATTTTTCCTAAGATGGCTAAGTGCTGATATCGAGTAGGTATCGCCGCAATCCGCCCATAGATTTATTTCAAATTGGGTGGCCAACATTCATGGCTTTGGGCACGGCTGCTTCTCTCGATATACTTGTTGCATCATCGCTATGTTATCTCCTCGCTACCTCCCGCACTGGGTTTCCTAAGTAAGGAGCATTCCGAACTCCATCGATTCTCGGGATCTGATATACTAACACGAACCCCTTAGAACGGATGGCTGGATCACAAAGCTCATTGGTTACACCATTGATAGCGGCTGTCTAACGAGGTATTACTCCTTCCAGCTCGCCCTGTACCTTGACTTATATCTCCTGCAGTATATGCTCAATAACAGCTATCATTACGGTGAGGTTCCAATTACTTGTACTGTCTATCTCGTCTCTGAGGGTCATCCAGTGTGCAGCGATGCCACACAACTTCGTTTTCCTCGGCGTTCAATTTTTATTGGCTAAACGTATGCAACAAAGAATTCTCCGAGGATTGTGTTGATCAGTGATCCCGTTTCAAGTTTATGTCAACTCGTACATCGCACTCCTGAACGCGCGATACTACATGCTGTCCAATACAGACACCGGCAATTCTTCCGAACAGCATATATGTCTCAGCGACACCCTCAGCACTGGGACGCACGATGGGCCGCAAGAGAAATTCCAGACATATCGAAGGGGTATGTTTACTCGTGCCGAACATGAAGTGGTGCTTCCCACTCGACCTGTTCAGGTTGCCATGGTCAGTAGCTGCGTTATTATTGGCGGATGAGGACTCGGACCTAATAATACGCTTCAGCTACACCGGTCGATTTTGGTGACGGTGGAGAAGCAGTCTTTTGCGGATTAGTGTGAATTGTCTGTTCGTCTGGTCATGAGGTAGAACCCCCAAATTCGTTTGCTTCCTGGCGAATTCAAAGTGCCCGGTTGTACTAGAGATGATGGGTTTTCACGCACATCATCCCAGGTATGACTCGAAGTTCTACTAAATAATAGGATGTGACCTCGCGCGCGCCTTCTGTGAGTCGCAGTTTTACTCATCCGAAAGTCACCAAGCAGCTCTCGAGTTTGCTCCACCGGTAACCGGTATTAAGACGGTGGTTATGAACCCGCACTACAGAAGTTTGATATGAACAACGAAAATCGTGAATGCAAACCTGTTCTGAACAGTCCAACAAATGTTAGAAGCTTAGGATGCGAAGCGTCACCATATCATTCGTAACCGTCCTAGTACAGTGCTGATACATACGAGTGTTCAACAATCCCAGTTTCGCGCCTGACACTTGCATTCCGTCTCTTAGAGACGTGTCCGGATCATCAAGTCCTTTTGCGACTCTGTCAAGGATCCTCGACCTGTGAACGGATCCATTTGTACCGCATATTACGCTACGCCGCTATTATTATGTGTAGAGTCAATGCCATGCGTGAAGACTTATTATTGTAAAGAATGTTGAAAGACTGGCGATATTGTCAGCAGGTACGGTGATGTAGTGGAAGGCGCGGTAGAGCGGCAGGTGTTGGACGTTGGGCGCTGGAGCAGCAGCGGCGGTAGGATAGCACGTATACAGTAGCTTAGTCAATTAGTGTCAGGTTATAGGCTCCCACCACTCCTTGCCTAAGGCCTTGCTCGCGATACAGGAACACCTTGTCAGGTTAGGCCACTCTGATGTGCAGGAGGGGTGAGAGGGCGCAGGGTGCGTGCAGCCTAAGGAGGGTGGCAGTACTTACCAAGGAGAACTTGAAGAAGGCCAGGGCCTGAAGTGGGCCTGAAGTGGGCCTGAAGAAACCGAAGAAGCGGAAGCGACACATCACAGGCACCGTTACTTATGTAACTGGACACCTGCCAGGAACGACTACCATCTTCCGTTTTTCAAGGTCTGGCTTGGGGAAACTACTGCCAGTGGGACTTCAAACTCACGAGCTCCAAGCTTCAAGCTGGTGCGTTGATCAGTGCATCGATATGGGTGCCGCGGTCGCACCGGGCGCCACTAGCATCACTGTAAATATCACGTTATAGTACTGACGCTGGCCCTCTGGTAATTACTATTGCAGTGATCGACGCGTCACTTACGACGAGCTCCTGTACTTCCTTGCGAACCCCTCGTTGTTCTGGGTCGGGACTCTGAGAAGGTAGTTCCGGGTATCAGAGGGTATCCAGTCGAACTGAAGAATATCATGAACTAAAGAACACCATATAGTAGATTTCCACCGTCACGCCGCGGGGCTATGGATAGGCCGCCACCGATCGGCGCTTGCGGCCCTAGGAACCGTGATGCATCACAAAGGGCTGCCTTCGATTTGTGAAGGCCTGCGCTATAGCTCTACAGCCTGGCTGCGGTATATATAGTACGATTAGATTAATGACAGAACTGCCACAGTCAACAATGTCTTCATCAACCCAGGACATCATTTCACAACTTGACCTCGGGAATACGATCGGGGCACTCTTTATCGCGGCTGTCCTTGCGATAATGTTGGTTCACCATTTTCTCACTAGTGTGCGGACAACACTGAGGGTTTTCTGTCGTCGTAACATCTCACGGAACAGTCTCTTTGGTGTGACAAATGTTCAAGCTTTCATCTACTTTCAGACACACAGAGGCACAGGGATGACATTATATAAGCTGGCCGTACGTCTATGCTACGTTCTTCTCAGTTCTATTCCTGAAGCCATTTCAGGTCGTTTGGCTTTGGTAGGTATCACTTCGAGTTGCAATTATCGCGCATATCGAGATCATGCAATGTAACCTGACATTTTAGGATGCTCGATGCTCTGCACTCGGCCTTGATAGTCCATGGTAGCTATTATTATTTGGTGGCTAACTACGCCAACATCGCTGCGCTCCAAAAACTTTTATGGAGTTCCAAAGTGAGTCCTAATTTGGCCCTTGGAGTAAGTATATTGATGGACTCGAGCAGCTTCAAATCCCAGTCGACGTAAGTGCAAATGCTAAGCTGTGTGACACTCTCAGACTTGCACTCCACAGACGATGATCATCTGGGGGGTATATTTGTAAGTTCGATTTGTACGGTGTTATACAATGCAACATGCACGTAATGCTTTTTTTGTTCGTAGTCTATATGTTCATCGCATGTGGATAGGTATTTGTTCCCCTATTGAAGCATTTACTGCGACTCGGACTAATGCGATCCACGAACATAGTCAGCAAGGGCCGACCGAGAGCTCTCCCTATCACAGTGGTGGGTGTGCAAATTGATATTCACGGAGTGTACCATTTTATTATGTTTCCACTATCAGGGCATATTTGTAGTCCTAGGATTAGGTGAGTTAGTTACCTGGAAATACTTCGCTTGATCTTGAAAATATCTTCAGGAGTTGGCATCAGTGAGAATTCAATAATATTCTTGCTATAATCTTAACTTGATCTAACCCAATGACAGGTCTTAATTGGGCCATGTGAGTGAAACATCATACCCCCCAACCACACGAAGTGCTGATAGCGAGTAGATATAACGTCCAAGTGTCCAAGGATTTAATTAAAATAGTCTGGGCGACATACTCGACATTGGGCACAATCAGTTTTCTCGATGTCCTTATTGCATCATCGCTATACTATCTCCTCGCCACCTCCCGTAGCGGTTTCTCTAGGCAAAGCAGCGGTGCTCTCCCTGTCTGGATCTGATATACTAACGTAGAGTATTTAGCACCGATTCCTTCATAACAAGGCTCATGAGTTACATCATTAGTACCGGCTGTCTGACGAGGTATTCCTCTTCCACCCTGCTCCATACTTTCGCTTATATCACGTACAGTGTATTTTCATTGACAGCTATCATCACTGTGAGTTTCCCATTATTGTAATGTCCATCTCATCTCTGAGGATCTTTTACAGTGCGCAGTGATGCCGAAGACCTCCATCTTCATCGGTGTTGAATTTTTAATGGTGAAATGTATGAGTAAAACATTCTCTCGGGATTGCGCTAACCAGTGTGCCCTTTCCAGTATACATCAACTCGTACATCGCACTCCTGAACGCGCGATACTACACACAGGCCGACGTATGCAATATTGATTCTTCCGAGTTCCATAACCGTCGCGACTTTTACCGCCCGGAGCTGTGCCTTAGTGCGTCGCAAGACGAGAACTTCTGTGCGCCGGGGAAGAGCGTATTTATGCAACCTGACGATGACTTGCTGCATCTCACTCGACCCGTTCAGGCTGCCATGGTTGGTGATTGCATCACTGGTGATGGAAATGGGCTAAATGACACGCTTCACCACAGCGGCCGATTGAGGTGAAGATGGAAATGGAGTCTTTCTCATCAGTGTGATGGATTGTTAACTGTCTGTCTCTTCGGACTCGCACATAACTTATGGGTTTGTTTGTAAGTTATCACAGTTTTGGGAACGAGATTCGGACACACTGGCTTTTTGCATTTTTCAAAGTTGGCATTTCGTTTTCGTCAGTAACCTTTCCGCCAGCTATGTATCGTTTTACCCGCGATTTATGGTGCAGTTCACTTATGCACCGTTACTTTTGTGCAAAATTTATGGCCTTGTAAGAAACAGTCCCTGTAACTTCTTGTCTTGTAAAAATGCTTGGATTGATGATAGGAACATGCTGTCAAGAGCAATTTTTCATAGCATTAGATTTGAGCAAGAAAAAATTTCAGACATGACCCAAATTGGCGGTGAGGCCAAGATACTTGCGAAATTAGTCAAAAAGACATGCTACTAGTGATGGAAAAGTTCGGTCCTGAACCGCGGTTCGAACCGGACTTTTCCCGAACCGAACTGAAGTCCGGTTCAAGGTTCGGGGTATGGGCTGAACCGAACCCATAGTTCGGTTCTACGTTCAGCTTTCTCCGAACCTTTTTGAACGTGTTCGAACGTGTCCGAACGCCGAATGCGAACACCGAACGCGAACACTACCTAGTCCTAGAATTTTGTGATGTTGTGGGGGTTAGATTCCTTTCACGCTCAGTGACTTTCGTGTCACATCACGTGTGTACTTTGTTCCAAGTCGATTCCCCAGGTGAAGAGATTGATGGGTTGTGCTTGGGACGCACTGTAGTGGTCTTCAAGGTGCCAAATGCCTTCAGGTGCATCATTTTCCTTCCTTGTTTTCTTTTTACTTACCAATATTGACATCATCTTACTGATTCTTACAGGAGCCTGCCAATGCTACTCAGAGTATTGCTGATGCATTGCAAGCTGGTCTCGAGAATTTGGTCCCACAGCGATGTCCCACTCTCAGGAGGTGCGTGATGTCGTCTTTTGAGCTGCTTACCCGACGCTGAGGCCACGGCTTGCTTGGGCCCAAGCCCCAGCTTTCGGCTGGCTTGGGCTCACGGCTCAGGCTTGAAATCTAGTGAGTCCAAACCCCCTCCAGGCCGAGCCTAAGCTGGGGCTTTGAGCCCAAGCCGGGCCGGAACATCACTAAGCCCCTCGCATGATGCCATGCAGTGTCTTTAACCTTGTGCATAAATTTCAGATGTTCAGTGTTTGAACGCCAAACCGAACGTGAACCGAATGCACTGAACGCATTTGAGCACGTTCGGTCCAGCATTCAGCAAAATCACTGAACCGAACGTGGCGTCTGGTTCAACGTTCACCAAATTTCCTGATGAACCAGACTGAACCGAACTTTTCCATCACTACATGCTACAGTCTCTGGGACACATCTATGAGACTTGTACTTCCTTGAGCTGAACTCCTTGATCTGCAACTGCGCTTTTTTCATCTCAAGACCTGACTGATAAGCTTCCATCCACCTTGACCAGCAGCCTCAATGACTTCTTGCATGAGTGGTTTCTGTTCAAGAATGCACTTGAGGCAGCAGTCTGTTGCTTCGTCGGCACACTTTGCTTGGCACCTGTCTCGACATCTCACCTGCAGAAGACCACTGTGCCAGACTACTCTTGAGTTCTTTGCCCTCCAGCTCGACAATGCTCTCTCCACTTTCTGACTCCAAGTCAGTGTCTGAGTCCCAATCCATATTGAACTCTGAATCACTGTCAGAGTCAGGCAATGAACAGTGAACACCACCAGTATACCCACATTCAAAGTCATCGTCATCATTGTTGGGCTCCATGTCATGAACCTTTTGCGTTTCAGTCATGGGATATGGTGTTTGTTCTCATTTACTCGTTTAGTATTTGTCTTCGGAAAGTTGTACATCCTCCTTTTTCTTTAACGTCGTGCTGGTCAATTCTTTCAGGTACTATTTAGTGCTGATTCTGTATTAATACTCACCAATGGTCAATTCTTTCAGTATCTGGGTCTTTGTTGTTGTTGTTTGTGTTGCACCTCAATTCTGAGACGTCTGACAAAAGCACAATGTTTGCATCGGCCCACGACCAACCCTATCGAGTCTAACTAACTCACAAACAATCTTCTCCGAGTCTTCGGTATTGCCGACACACTCGTACAATTTGTTAACTCATTATTTTCAGCTTTAACGCCACAATATCTACAACCCCTATTACACCTACTATAGCTGACACCAAGGCCTTCAAGGTCTCAAAGCCAGTGGACTTTGACAGCTCAAAAGATGCATTCATGGCATGGTTCCGGCATGTCTTGATGTATTTTGAGAGTCAAGACACTGTCACTCCGACACCAAAGCAGAAGATCATTTTTACCTTATCCTATATGAAAACCAGTTTTGCAGGACAATGGGCGGTATTAGCCTATGATCGTGAGAGGGCCAAATCATCGACCGTCCATTGGGACTGGGACATATTTGTTAAGGACCTCAAAGCCACATTTTCTCCCATCAATGAACTTTGTGATGCACAGGAGCGTTTGTCCATGCTCATGCAAGGGAAAATGCCCATCAAGGAATTCTTGACTCGCTGGATGCAGATTCTCATTACGGCTGAATACACCAATATCAAAGCCAATACTACCACTGCCGATCATCTCATTAACATCCTCCGAACTAATGTTCACCTCGACATCATCAATTCGGTTGACGAAGAACTGGAAATGTATGGTTGTTGTGATCTGGAGAAGTGGACACAGAGGATTTTGGTCAAGGGTAGAATTCTCGAATGATGTTATTCTTGTCAGGGTGCAGGAGCTAATCATAAGACCCCAAACCCAAATTATCATCCTCCTCCTACTAGGGCCTCAGCATCTCACATGAATCCACCTTCATCGTCTATGGGAGACCGCACTGATAGCAGCGGAATCACCTATGGAGGTCGTGGTCAGCCCATGGACCTTAGTCATCAGCGTGCTCAAGAGAATAACCTCTGTTATTGATGTGGCCAAGCTGGTCACATTGCATGTAATTGCAAAAATCATGCTCAGGCAATCTGTTAAGGTCGTGCTCAAAGGGGAGGTTACTCAAAGGGCTTCAGCTTCAGCTCATGCGCTGTGCCCCTTACCCAAGTATGTGCCCTTTGATTTCTGAGGGGCAGAGGGGAAGTCCGACAGAAGTCCAGGGAGTTCTGGAGGACAAGCGTCGGTGGAGTTTGGTGGAACTCCAGAATACTATGTGGGAACGGAGTAAGGCTACTATGGACAAGTCTGGAGTAGAAACAGAACAGAGGTTAGACTACCCTAAGGTAGAGCCAGAGAATTAGTCCTAAGGTTTAACCCCTAAGACTTAGGAGTGGACGAGAGATGAGACTCAAGTCTGGAGATACAGGAATGAGCAGAACTAAGATGATATTTGAACTAAGGAGTTCCGGAGTATTACAGGAGTTTATATACTGTGGGTATCATGTAAGTAAATCAGTCAGCAAAGATAAGGGCTATGTACGAAGCATGTGGAAAGTCTATTAGTAAGTGTAACAGATCAAAGCAGTGAAGTCAGAAATGAAGTAAGAATGGATGGATTAGTAAGCATAGCGGAAAAGGACATAACCGGTAACCAGAGCAATAGCTATTCTAAAAGGAGTTAGGGGTGAGTGCGGAGATGAAGGTGGAGTGCCGGACAGAATAGCAGGACGGAGGACTGGACTTTAGTGGTGGGGTTCCAGAATTCTGGACCCGGAGGTACGGGATATGACACAATCTGTCAGATGCTAGAGGAGCTTGATCCAGATGAGAAGAAGGGTGTTGTTGAGAGCTTGGGTTTTTGAGACGGTCGAAAGGTAGTGCGCCCTTGTTGACCGAGCATTCGTGTTCATCATCATCATCATCATCCTGTACACTGTCACATATGAACAATTCAAATCCATTTTCAGTACTTGACGTTGACGAAACAAGTAAAGCGCATGATGAGCTACAGGCAGGAGGTGAAACTCCCAACCTTATGCTCTTGTCTAGGGGAAAGGGAAGCCAAAGTCCAAAGGTTCAGGAGATGCTTCAAGAGCAAAAGGTGTCCAAATCACCTGCACCTGAGGTTACGGACGTGGACCCTCTGCCTCAGGTTGCGATCAACAATTTCCTGAACACGAAGACTGAGGTGCACAGAAGTGGTAGATCCGAGGGTGAAGCAGCTGCTAATAACCCAAGGGGACCCTGTGCAGCCCGAGTACTGGCAGCAAAATCATGGTCACCTATCTGGTATGCCCAACATTTATGAGATCAGTCGCCAATACAAGCCATAGCATTACTTCATATTGCGGTGCACCCAAAATGTCATCTCGAAGCTACTGATGAGGTGCTCCAGCAACTAAATGCATTACCCATCAAAGAGGCAGCAACAGCTATTCAGGAGTTGCATGGACCAAAACAGTACATCCGTGGAACAGGACGATCATTATTTTTACCTGTTTCCTTGACAACTGTTGATGACTGACATTGCATTGCTACTCGTGCACTCTTAGATAGTGGTTGCACAGGGTAAAATTGCACAACCTGTCCCTGTATATAATGCAGATGGATCCCTGAACAGTGGGGGTTCCATTACTGACTATGTCGTACTGCAACTGACAATCGGGAAGCACATTGAATGGATCACTTTCGGGGTAACCAACCTTGGAAGCGGAGATTTGTTCCTCGGTTTAGAGTGGCTAAAACATCACAATCCTTCCATTGATTGGCAGGAAGGGACAATTCAGTTTGACCGGTGTCCAAAGGAGTGTGGCTATCTCATATCACACTATGAACCAGAGGACCCAGGAGAATTCATAGGTTGTCTGCATGAAGATGTGGAGTCTGACCAGGAGGTCAAGCTTGAGGATGGGGAGAGGATCTTTGCATTCGATTTTGAGGAGTATGTGAAGACTGGTGCAGATTATATTCAAGCACACACTACGACCTCACAGCAATTGGCTGAAGAAGCATCCAAGACTAAGGTTTGGAAATCTTTTGAGGAAATGGTGCCTCAGCAGTATCATGATTTTGCGGATATTTTTAAAAAGGAGTCATTTGATGAACTCCCTCCATGAAAGCCTTGAGCCCATGCTATTGAGTTGATCCCTGGGGAACATGCAATTGACTGCAAGGTATATAATTTGAGCCCAGAAGAACAATGAGAGCTCAATTCTTTCCTTGAAGAGAATCTTCAGTCTGGACGAATCCAACCTTCTAAATCACTGTTTGCCTCTGCCTTCTTTTTTGTCAAGAAAAAAGACGGAGCTCTTCGGCCAGTGCAGGATTATCAAAAGTTGAATGCAATTATGGTTAAAAATTGTTATCCTTTACCTCTGATTCAAGTACTCGTCCAGAAGCTCAAGGGGGCAAAATATTTTACCAAACTTGATATTCGATGGGGTTACAATAATGTTCATGTCAATGAGGGCGATGACTGGAAAGCAGCCTTTCATACCAATCAGGGGTTGTTTGAGCCACTTGTCATGTTTTTTGGGCTCACTAATTCGCCAGCTACATTCCAAACTATGATGAATGACATCTTCAGGGACTTGATCAACGAGGGGAAGGTCATTATCTACCTTGATGATATCATGATCTTTACACAGTCCCGAGAAGAACATCGTCGAATTACCTGTTGAGTACTTGAGATTCTCCGTCGGAACAAGTTATATCTGAAACCCGAGAAGTGCGAGTTTGAGGTGGCTGAGACTGAGTACCTTGGTCTCATTATCTCAGAAGGCCAAGTTAAAATGGACCCTATCAAAGTGAAGGGAGTTTTAGATTGGTTGACCCCTAAAACAAAACGAGAGCTACAAGCTTTCCTGGGGTTTGTAAACTTCTATTGTCACTTCATTTGAGGGTACGGAGACCTGGCAAAGCCTCTGACGAGCCTGACAGGAAAAGCAGAGTGGTCTTGGGGAGAGGAGCAACAGCAGGCATTTCGAGACATTAAACAACAAGTTTCATCTGCACCTGTGCTTGCTATCCCTACTGACAATGACCCATATCGTGTTGAAGCTGATAGTTCTGGTCGAGCTGTAGGTGCCATTTTGTCACAATGTCAATCTGGCACCTGGAAGCTGATTGCGTTCTTGTCAAAAACCCTTTCCGAGACAGAACAAAATTACGAGATCTATGACCGTGAACTACTTGCTATCATGACTGCCTTGGCAGAATGGCGACATCACCTTATGGGTGCAGTTTGAGATTTTGAGATCTGGACTGATCATCAAAATCTTGAATATTTTCGAAAACCGCAGAAACTCAATCGTCGTCAGGCCTGGTGGGTAACAGAGCTGGCAAATTATCATTTTGCACTCCACCATAAACCCGGGAAGACTAATCTCAAAGCAGATCTTCTGTCGAGACAAGCAGATCATGAGACCAGGGAGAATGACAATGAGGATGTTACTGTGTTAAAGTCTGAATTTTTCCGTCCAGTCAAATTGATTACTGAGGATAAAGATTTCCTTGCTCATGCACACCAACGACATGGCAATTGAGATCGAGTAGTCAACAAAATGCTCGCATCTAGTGAAGCAAGTTGGACGGACGAAAAAGACCTTATCCTATGGAAGGGAAGGGTTTATATCCCCATTGATCATAAACTCTGGGAAGATATCATTCATGAGCACCATGACTCATGCACTGTAGGGCATCCGGGACAATACAGGACACACGAGCTCATTACACAGAATTACTGGTGGCCTCGTATCCTGTCTAACGTATGAAAGTATGTTGCAGGGTGTCTAAGTTGTCAGTGTACTAAATCTCAGACCCTCAAACCAGCCGCCCCATTACATCCAAATGAAATCCCCTCCGAACCTTGGGAGCAAACTTCTATCGACCTTATTGGTCCTCTTCCTGAATCGGCAGGACATAATGCAATTCTAGTAATAGTGGACCGATTCACCAAGATGATTAAGATCATACCTGCTCATACCGAGATCACATCTTCAGGGGTGGCTAGGATATTGCATGACCAAGTCTTCAGACATCATGGATTGCTGTGCAAGGTGATTAGTGATTGCAGATCTAACTTCGTATCAGCATTTATGCGAGAGCTCTATCAACAATTGGGCATTACCGGAAACTCGAGCACGGCCTATTACCCACAGACAGATGGCCAGACAGAACGTCTAAACCAAGAAGTTGAACATTATTTATGAATTTTCACCAACCATCATCAGAGTGACTGGACTGAATGGTTATCTCTAGCCGAGTTTTCCTATAATGATAAAGCTCAATCTTCTACAGGACACTCACCTTGCTTCCTGAATTACAGACATCACCTGTGGAAAGGTACCAATTATTGTCGAGAGGAAGATCTTGCTGATTGAATGAAGAAGATCTATGTGGAAGTGGAGTTGGCATTGAAGAAGTAGTGTTTGAAAGTCCGGTCCAGTCCGGTTTTTTGTCTATTTTAGATGCAACTGGACCCAGACCGGTCTTTGTTTTCTCACTGGCAACCTAAAGACTGGACTGGACTGCATGCAACCGGTTGCCACCAGTTGTGGTGATATCATGCAGTCGGTCCAGACCGGTCTATACAGCAACTGGTCCACGTACACTGAAAAAATAAAATGCCTCATGGATAACACGACTGGTCAATTGTTTTTTGGTATATACATTAGTATGTGTGCTAGTAATCAGCATCCCTCTCCCCTTCTACTGTCAATGTCACCCCATAAATCTGCACGTCAAAGAAAACCAACAGCAAAGGCTAGTGCCAATACACTAGTACCATGGCCTCACAATCCAAAAAGCCGTGCACCTAACACTAAGCCCTCACCAAAGAAGAGTCGAAAACGACGAGCTCCAAGTCCTGAGAGCAGCGACAGCGAGGAAGATTCAGACAGTGATGTCAGCACGACAGTGAATAAACGTACCGCCAAAAAAAAGGCAGCTGCATCCAAACGAGCACGGCGTCAGAGTGCAGCATCTATCGAGATCGTGAATGATGCACCTGATGTAAGTGAGCCAGAGGTTCTCGATGTTGAAGCACTGGACCAGGAGAATGAGGACAGGGACAAAGACAAAGACAAAGACGATGTTGGACTGGACGATGACAATGTACGATTTTGCGATCTGCTAAAGATAGTATATCAGCTCACCATCAGCAACGACAGGATGATGTCCCATCCAAGAAACAGACAAAAAAGAACAGCGCAGATGACCTACTCACCATCTTTTCAGAATGTATCACTGTTAAGTTTTGTAGTCCAGATGGCAAAGTCGCTACCAAGGTTGGACGCTGGTGCATAGAGTGCAGGTCAGTAACTTGTAGCCTATAGTATTAATACAAGCTTACCATCAAATCACAGAAAGGATCATGTATTTGTGAAAAAGCATGGTGAGAGGAAAGTGTTTCATGTGGGGTCCAATTCGTCGTGTCATCAGCACATCCGCAGCCATTACGAGTTGTATCAGGAATGGTGCTTGCAGCAGGAGATATGAGAACATCATCATTCAGTTCCGCAGGTGTTGCTGAGGCAGAGAGATGCAGCGAAGACAAAAGGGCAACAGCAGAATCTGGATGGTGTTGTCCAGAAACAACCAAGGACGAAAGAGTTCTCATGAAGGAATGTATTGCATGCAGTTGCTGAGTTCGTTGTTTGTGATGACCAGGTAAGAGATAGTATTGATGGGAATATATGGGTGGCATTATAGCTGATGCATTGACAATAGTCGCTCACAGTGGCAGATAAGGTCACATTTCGCAATTGCTTAGTAGCAATGCGACCAAGCTTGATTTGCCTTCGACTCACGATATTATGACCTATGTACACAATTCCTTTATCGACTTCTTTTCAAAGCTCAAGTCTGATGTCCAGGTATGTTTTCTTCTCTATATAATATATTTGCTGACATACTACATAAATATACAGAACCCACTAGCGGGACATGTTTCAACTACCACTGACCTTTGGTCTGTTGACCAGACCAAAGTGGCGTTTTTTGGACTGACTGCCCATTGGATCGAAGCAGCCTCAACATGGACACTTCATTCTTGCATCATTGCTTTCAAAGGCATCTCTGGCACGCACTCTGGGGATAATCTGGGTCGCTATTTCATTGGATTATGTGAACAAGCTGGAATCATTTCAGGACAATCATCTAAGGTACGTTCCTGCATCCCATTTTTTCGAGTTAGTTTATTTCAACTTTCCATAGCTTTTCTGTGTTACTGCTGATAACACCAGCAACAACGATACGACCTGTGACAAGATTGAGCAGATTCTTCACCGCCATCACATCTACTCTTTCAATACCAATAAACAACGCCTCCCATGCCTCGCCCATCTCATCAACCTTGCTATTGTGGCCCTCATGTCATCAATCACCAAAATTGCCAATGTAGTGACTACAACGGCCATATGGGAATATGATCCTACACTACCTGATAATCGCATCCTTGGGGACTCGCTGGATGTCGTGGCTGCTGTGCGAACCCTCGCCATTAAGGTATGTCATCATGTTCATTCTATTCCAATGATTCTAAATGTACATTGCAGATTCAATGCTCTTGCCAACATATTGAGTACTTTGAAACACTTCAATGCAACTGCAGCATTGAAATACCACTCAAGATCCTGCTTCACAGTAACATCCAGTGGGGGACTGCTGAGGGTATGCTGGGTCGAGCATATGAGCTTCACCAGGTGTGTGGCAACATTCTTTTCACATCTTTACCAGTGCGCTGACTTCATTCGTAGTCCATCAATATGTTCATGAAGTCAGCAGATGAGCTTTTCGGGCCAGTAACTACAATCCGGTGTCCTGCAAGTCCTGCAAAGCATATTCCGTGGAAAGCATTCACAATTGGGCCTGTGGATTGGGAACACATTAACACTACTCGCAACATCGTCTCCGATGCCAACAACATTCAGCAGTATTTCTCCTCAGAACTACAACCTACCCTCTGGCGAGCAATCCCGGCCATCGAAGAACTGCAGACTGCATGGGAAGCCAAGTGTGATGATCCAAAGTACACTCTCTTCAAGCCAGTGATTGAGCTCAGACTGGAAAAGGTCAACAAGTACTATAGAAGGTTCGATGAAAAACCAGTTTACGTCCTGGCCCTTGGTACGTTAGTTCTCCCCTGCTCTATCATATTGCTGATACGTTCTATAGTCCTGCATCTATATTATAAACTCAACTACATCAAGATGGCCTGGGGAGGTCCTAAGGAGCAAGAACTCGAACACGCTGCTGGTAACCCTAATGCTGTAGACTGGCATGATGAAGTGCTGAAGATCGTTGAGAAGACCATGCGAGAGTATTCAAAATGTATGCCCACAGGTGCCACCACTCACTCCTCGTCTCCCATCAATCCGCTTGCATCTACTGAAACACTTGAGTCTGAGTTTGATCGTCATTGACGCACACTAGTCGACAAAGCTGCCTGTCAACAATGTTCTGGATGGGCTGCTGAGTTGTGGCAGTACCTACACGATGTCCTTGATGATGTCTCAAAGGACGCTGACATCCTTCAGTGGTGGTTGGTAGGTCGTTCCTTCATTTCAATTGGAATCTCATTGTTAATATAGTTAATCAGAATCACGCATCTAACTTTCCGATACTCGCCAAGATTACTATGGATGTTTGTGCAGTGCCAGCATCTTCTGTGCCCTGTGAACGGCTGTTCTCAGCAGGTGCAGAGACTGCCACCAATCGCCAGTCTTGTTTAGGTTTGGACCAATTTGAACAGTTGCAGGTCATGAAGTTCACTTGGCGGAAATCCATTGTTGATCACGCTGCTTCCAACTCATCAAGCATTGAAGAGGTCTTACTTACTGACTATGCAGATCTCCTTCGCCTGGATGATCAAGCAGTGGAGTGGGAGCATGGAGAAGATGAGGTGGCTGGATCATACTAGTAGCTTGAATATGTTTTCCATACCATGTAGTTTGTCCATTTGATATGCAACCGGTTGCACTGTAGACCAGTGTGGGTGAGGAAAATAGACTCTGTGTGAATCAGAAGTCTAACAAGGGTGCGAGGCTTATACTTGTCCCGAGGGGATTGCTACTGGGTAGCGAGTCCTCAAATAAGTGCGAGGAAACAAAGACTAGACTCTGTCTAGCGACCCGAAGGGTTCCGGTCCTTACTAGGACTGGGAACATGAAGATGCGGAGGGTTCCCAACGAGCGGAACTCAGCGCGCGACAAGTGGAACTACGGGGAACTAACAGAACTAATGCGGAGCAAACAGGACAAACGGGGAACAAACGGAACTAATGGGGAACAAATGGAGGGAAAAGAAACTACGAGCCTGCAGGAGGATAATTGGGCAAAGTCAGACCAGGCTTGTGTCTGGTACTTGCTCCAAGTCGTCGGATCCGATGTTGGGCATTTCAAGCGGAACTCATGGGGCGGGAACGATGCAATGTGATCAGGAATAGATTCGGGAAGATATTTTAAACAGTGAGTGGAGTACTGGGAAGTACTCTGTAAGTGGAAGTGGAGTCGAGTCTATCAGAAGGTAAAAAACTAAGATCCCATCTATTGCTACCTATATAGGAAGGGGTTCCGAAATGCGATATGCTACAACCGGGTGAGGCTGTGAGATAAGGAATCGGTCCCGAGTAGCGGAAGGGTCCATATAAGTACCGTAACACATGAGAAAGGAGATAGGAACATGTTAGTGACACGGGGAACATAGCTAGTGTCATGAATGTTACCAACTGCATCTAAATTTCGATTATCAAACCTAAGGAACCCTATCCGATAAGATTAGATTAGATAAGATCCCTGATAAGATAAGATGGATAACCAATTAACGATCACTATCTTCACATCACATCTATACTAAGTCGACGTCATCCATCTATATCCGTAACCCTAGACACCCGACATCATCATATCCTTAGAAGTCCTATGATTAGGCAACGGGTTACATCATAAGCACCTACACACCGCTATGATCGAACCATAACCGAGAGTCCCTTACGAGCTACAGTGGCTCAAAAAACTGTCCACATGTTTGTGCTATTTTCACTATTTACATTATTGTATATGAATGGACAGGTAGACCAAGGTTATGCTAGTGGGGTACTCTGTAGTACTCCCTTGAGGCGTAAATTTGAGCCCTTGCCCGTGGGAATCCATGGTAATGTCGTGGTGCTATAGGCCTTACAAAATGATGACTCATGCGGACAGTTTTTTGACCCTAGATTAAAATTATATAAATCATTAGTTATGACACCATAAAGTCATGCCACTATTAAATAAATTATGAAGTGGTGTCATTATGACATTATTAAACCTATTGCTAAGTATATAATGAAGTGTGTCCCATATATCATAGTCATAATCACCATGAAAACCATCTCCTCTGCTCAAAGGGTTAATATCCTTTCTCTGTCTACTACTGGCCTCTCCACTCATCAAATAGCCTCTAGAACTAGTGTATGCAAGTCTACTGTAGCTAAGCTCATCAAAGAATGTCACCCAGACAAGGAAAACTCCAGTGGAGGTTGTCCATCCAAACTCACCTCTACTGATAGGAGGGTCATTATCCAACATATCACCACAGGAAAGGCTGATAATGCTGTCCAAGTCACTCATCATATCAATTCCATCATCCCTACTCCAGGTTCTTCACAAACAGTGAGGAATGTCCTTAAGGAAGCCAATCTTAGGGCTGTAATAAAGAAGAAAAAGCCTCTTCTTTCCATCACTCATAGGAAGAGAAGACTAGCCTTTGCCCTAGCCCATCAAAACTGGACTGTAGAGGACTGGAAGCGGGTCATATGGTCTGATGAGACTAAAATCAATAGAATTGGGTCAGATGGGAAGGTATATGTGTGGAAAAAGAAGGGGGGCCCTCTTACAGACAGAGAGATTAATGGAACTCTCAAGTTTGGAGGAGGTTCTCTAATGGTATGGGGAACTATGGGGTGGAATAGTGTGGGAATGCTTGCAGAAGTTGAGGGGAGGATGGATGCTGAGCAGTATGTGGACATCCTCAACCACCACTTGCTGCCTACCATGGCAGAATCAGGAATTGATGAAGAAGACATTATTTTACAACAGGATAATGATCCCAAGTATACATGCAGAAGAGCCAGAGAATGGTTTGAAGAGCAAAATATTCACCTCCTTGACTGGCCAGCACAATCCCCTGATGTCAATGTCATTGAACACCTCTGGGGAGTACTCAAGAAGAAGCTTTTAGCCTATGAACACCCTCCTAAAGGAGTGTGGGAGTTATAGGAGAGAGTTACAGTGGAGTGGGGAAAGATTACAGCAGAGGATTGTCAGAAATTGATTGAAAGTATGCCTAGAAGGATAGAGGCAGGAATTAAGGGCAAGGGAGGTCACACAAAATACTAGAACAGCTAATTATCTGTGTAAAATACTTGGGTCAAAAAACTGTCCACATGAGTCATCATTTTTTAAGGCCTATAGCGCCACCACATTACCATGGATTCCCACGGTCAAGGGCTCACATTCATGCCCCAAGGGAGTACTACAGAGTACCCCACTAGCATAACCTTGGTCTACCTGTCCATTCATATACAATAATGTAGATAGTGAAAATAGCACAAACATGCGGACAGTTTTTTGAGCCACTGTATCTCTCGAAGAGTCATCATCCCTTCACATCGCAGACCTTCACTTCCCACACATGACATGTTAAGAGTTACCTCTGTCATTCACCGAACCCCTTACATAAGAACCTGTTGCACAGTCATAGCTGAATCCCTAAACCCTATCACAGAAGCACTACTCATAGAGAAGCATGCTCATTACCGAAGACCCTGGAGAAACCCTAGATCCGATCGTACCCGATACATCTCCAGATCCCATCTCTTATCAAGATCCTTAATCACCGCTCGAGACTTCTTGTCACAGAACTCTCTCACCCTTCTTAATCTCCGTCCACCCTGAAATAGAAGCAGTACCCTGAGACCCTGCTTAATCACCGATACCCCTATGAACCCTTTACCCTTTCTTGTAGTTGATTGGTTGATAAGATGCCCTATACCCTAGGCGCAATGTTATGATCTTATATAGATATATCACTACCTTTCATACTCAGATATCTCCGCCTAGAGAGTAGTATATAGTTTAGGTCGTAGTCAGTAGAACTCCTTAGACTTAACCTCTTCATTCCTACCTTGTGTAGACAGAGACGTTCACTCTCAATATCATCTATTCTCTTATCCTTTGACGAGTCCTAGTGGTTGTGTGATACCTTTGCCAATCGGTGAACGTTGATCATAACAGCTAGTACTCACCAGCGAGGATGGAAGGACATGGACAGGACGTAGGAGGATGTTCCAAAGGCTGAAGGAATATAATGCATGTGGTAGGCAATTGTTCCGCTGGGTTCCGCTGTGTTCCGCTTGGTTCCGTGTAGCAGACGGGTCGGGGAAGATGCGGATGGGTAGCAGAACATGCAGGAAAATGGTGGGAAGGCATGGGAAATATGCGGGATACGGGCCTACAGTGGGGACGTTCCCCACACCGGTTGCAACCGGTTTTTGAGCGGTTCATTACCTGTGCCCAAATGAAGCAACTGCCAACCGGACCAGTAAAGACTGACATACAACTGCAACTGCAGTCCAGTTCAAAAAAGTTGTGGTCCAGTTCAGTTGCCGGTCTTTTTCCGGTCCGGCAACTGGACTTTCAAACACTATGAAGAAGGCAGCAGATGATATGAAATGTTATTACAACAGGAAACGCAGCCCTTCACACGAGTTCAAGGTTGGAGATAAGGTGTGGCTTGAGGCTACTCACATTTCTTCCGATCATCCAATGAAAAAGCTCAATGACAAATGCTATGGCCCATTCTGGATCCTGTTGAAACACGGAGAGTCATCATTCAAATTAAACCTGCCAAAGACATGGAAGACAATTTACCCAGTGTTCAACAAGTGTGTGCTCTCTCCATATACACCGGCTCAATTCCCCTCACAGAGAAAACCTCTACCTCCTCCCCTGTATCTCATTGAAGGTTATGAGGAACAGGAGATTGAAGAAATCCTTGACTCTCGCCTTCGTCGAGATCGACTCGAGTATTTAGTACACTGGAAAGGCTTTCCATGTGAAGAATGGGAATGGTTGAAGGCTTCCAAACTGCAACATGCACCTGGATCTATTGCTGACTTTCATCGAAATCATCCTTGCAAACCTCGTCCTATGCTGACTATGAAACTTTGGTTTCAACACCTTGAAAATCTCACAATACCGAGTTGCATCCCTCACTATTTGTTCAATTGGGAAGATGGAGTCTTCGAGAAGCATGAACATATCAACCTAAGGAAAGAAGAAGAAAGCGAGAAATTTTACGGTGCTTTGGATGACCAGCCTTGGCTGTGGGACACAGCCCTTTAAGAGGGGGGTAATGTCATGAACCTTTCGTGTTTCAGTCACGGGATATGGTGTTTGTTCTCATTTACTCGTTTAGTATTTGTCTTCAGAAAGTCATACATCCTCCTTTTTCTTTAACGTCATGCTGGTCAATTCTTTCAGGTATTATTTAGCGCTGATTCTGTATTAATACTCACTAATGGTCAATTCTTTCAGTATCTGGGTCTTTGTTGTTGTTGTTTGTGTTGCGCCTCGATTCTGAGACGTCTGACACTCCAGCACAGTAGCAACTTCAATAGTGTAAACTTGAGAAGCTTGTTGGGCGAGTCTTGCACGAGCAGCTGCCTCTTTGCAGTACTTGCAGGATTTTTGTGCCATTGTAAACAGTGTAAATAATCAACTTCATCTGTACATACAAATTGTCTGTTGGGATAGGACATCTTGTACACTAACATCAAAGCTACCATGCCATTTTTGGCAATAAGGTTAGGGTTAGGAATTTTTGGCCATCAATTTGGCGGTTGCCCCGAAGTAGTGGCACATAAGAGCCAGTTCGTCAACGAGATGTTGACAAACATCTGGCAAAATAACATCATGTGCGAAGGTTGTCGGCTTGGGCCGTCCCGAGGGTCGGAACTTGAACATACTATCTAGCCGTCGCAGTACTAGTACAATGTATGTACTGTATATTCCTGACAATGGACGCTCTACCAGCAGTCCCTGCTCCCATCGACCTTCGATTGGATGTCCCGCTATTCATGCCCCATCGTCCCGAAGTTCAGCAACGTCTCATACGATACACGATCCTTTTGATCAGCATCTTGATTAGCGCTACAACTAGTATCTTACACTCAATCTATCCAGAACCATATCACACATCTGCTCTCTTGGGAGAAGCGTGGGTCATAGAACTATTAACTGGTCACCCTGAGCGTATACGATGCGAGCTTGGTGTACATGCGCATGTGTTCGCAGAACTCATCTCAGAGATTCGTACCCTTGGGCACACGGACTCCAAGTTCGTCTTGCTAGAGGAACAACTAGCAATTTTCCTCTACACAGTAGTCACGGGCTTACCTATCAGACACACCGGTGAAAGATTTCAATGCTCGAATGAGACTATATCTCGGTGAGGGTGATATTTTTAATTGCGCGCTATATCTCATTGTACATAGTTATTTTCGCAGGATGCTCTTTATCTTTTCGTCCCCCCCCCTTCTATTCAAAATATGTTCGCTTGCCGGATGCATCTATCCCATGCAAAATTCGCAAGAACCCCAAGTTCTGGCCATTTTTCAAGGATACCGTTGGGGCCATTGACGGAAGCCATATTCACGTGTCACCTCGGGCGTTTGAACGCGGGCCTTATCGTAATTGCAAGGGATCTGTATCTCAAAATTGCCTCTTTGCTTGTGACTTCAGGATGAACTTTACATACGCGCTTACTGGCTGGGAAGGGTCGGCCACAGATGCCCGCATCTATGAGGATGCCTGTGCTCATGACCTTCGCATACCTCCAGGAAAGTACTTTCTCGCAGATGCTGGCTTTCCTCTACGGCCTGAGTTACTTGTACCATATCGTGGTGTCCGCTACCACCTCACGGAATGGGGCCGCGCAAGCATAAGGTGAGATTTTTTTTTTCAGCCGCTGGAGCATACTCATTTTTGCCTACAGACCAGCTAACAAAAAAGAACTATTCAACTTGCGTCATGCGTCAGCACGCAACGTCATCGAACGCATCTTTGGCGTCTTGAAACGGCGCTTCCGCATTCTCCTTCTATCGCCGTCATATGCTATGGAGATTCAGGCACAGATCCCCGCCGCTTTGTGCAGCCTACATAACTTTATCCATTTCCATGACCCTACAGAAGGCCCCATCCCTGTTGATGCAGACAATGACCTTGGTGATGTGCACACTGGAGACTGGGAGCAACCAGCGGTAGCAGATGACCATGAACCTGCTGATGCAGATGTTCATGCATCTCGTGATCACATTGCGGAGCAGATGTGGTTAGATTATCAGTGAGTTTTGCAAGAAAGAAGTGTTCTTGAAGGTGGTTCGGACAATGATCTATCAGACCAGGCTTTATCGGAGGATGAGGAGGATGGATTGGGTCGGTTCTAGAATAGACGACATCAAGTACATGTAACTGGCACTTGCGCGAAATCGATTGCATTGATACGAGCGACATGATATGAGCGGCATGATACGAGTGTACGAGCGACATGATATGAGAGCGGTACATGATATAGGAACTACATGGTGTTACGAGTATGAGACATGTTAAACACAACACGAGCGGTACATGATATCTACAGCTTCGCCATGAGCAAGGTGATATATTGAGAACGTGTCTCAAAGTCCCCATCAAGCGAAATGTAAGCAGCAAGAGTATTCTCATTTCCCTGACGGCCGAAGATCTGCATCAACATCGCTCTCTCCGTGACCTGACAGATGTCCATCTTGGATATGCATAATCTCCAAGGCACGGGTCATGGTGTTTGTGCTGGCGTTGAGTGATGGTGCAGAAGACATGGATGGGGTAGTCAATGACTTCTCAAGAACATCAGTCAGGCGGTTGATTGCACCCTGCATACCCATGACAGCGGCTGCAGGGGTGATCTTGGCTGCCCTGGCAGCACTGCTCATGAGTTCCTGACCACTGTGTCTGGACGCACGGGCCTTCTTTATGGCTGGTTGTGCAGACGACACCAGGGTCGAGGAAAGCGGGAGGGACGATAGCTGGGGATGGTCAGAGTAACTAGTTGGAGCAGCCATGGAGGCATAAGATGTTGAGTCAGTAGAGTCGAATAGAAAAGTGTCGGTGCGCAAGCGCTTGTTGCCGGAGGACTGAGAGGTTGTAGTAACAGTGGAAAGAGGAGGTTCATGGATGATGGTGCTAGGTGGGAATATGACGTCATCACTTGCATGTGGGGCGGCGCTGACAGCGTCCCCAATGGGACCCATGCTGGCAGCTGTTAGAATAATATGCCCTGTTTCTTCGGCTTCAAGTGCATTGGCTGACAAGGTGGGGGGTGGACCTGCAGAGGTAGGGTAGAAGGCATGCCTTCCACGAGCGCCGCTGTTCATCCCTAAGATCTCCAACATCTTGTCGTAGAACACCCAGCCCTTGTTCCGGAAGGGACGCACCGAAGCATGACACTATTGTAATCAGTCCCTGTATATGAGACACATACAATAATGATAGCTTACCTGCTGATCAACGTAGGCCTTCCACACAACTCCCGCGTCTGTACCTTCGATCGATGCTCCCGTGTTGTTGTCCCAGTGACAACCTGATTGGTTGCGGTACGTCTCAATGCTAGAGAATGTTTTTTTGAGCTAAAAACAACCATCAGTTCGTAATAGATTAAGATCAAGATAACATATTACTGTTGTCCACTTAGTCCTCACCTTCTTCCCAGTCTTCAGCGGCCCCACTGATTCAAGGTTTTCATTAGCATTCAGGAAAGCTGCCCCTTTGTTGAAAGTTTCCTGTGGAAAATTTCCTCCATCACCACCCTCTGCATGATTTATGATCAGGTAGTCGAGTAGCGCGTTAATCTCGAGGTCATTCCATTGTGCCTTGTTGGCAGCCTGAACTGGTTGGGCCATGAGAACAGTTGTATAATGGGCACAGATGGCGGTAATAGTGGCCGCCCAAGTGCAGATCTGTTTACGATGTTGATCGTCCAAGGGATACGAATTCATGATGATAAAATGTATAGGTGAAACATGAAGCAAGGTTCAGATTTCAAGTTCCGACCCTCGGGACGGCCCAAGCCGACAACCTTCGCACGTGATGTTATTTTGCCAGATGTTCGTCAACATCTCGTTGACGAACTGGCTCTAAGTGAACTGCACCATGGAAAGAAACCGCGATGCCAGAGTAGAATGGAAAACTTTTCACACACCGTCAATCCTTCACACGAAGAAGGACTGATCACGAGCAAATTGACGGTCCAGCACAGAAGCTCCATTCTTCAAGAACAATATATAGGGCAGAGTGTTACCTCTCTCACAAAACGCGCAATGGAAAGCATTGGTTCAAACGACGAGTCCAGACTGACCACGACGCAAGTTCTTCCTCTCTGACGCTAATCAGTATGAGATGCAAACACTGCAAGGATCCTGAAACACTGACCAAACAAGCAACCCTGCAGCGCAACACTAAAGCATTCGGAGGTAACACGCATTGCCTGTGACTGCTGGCCCTACCGGGAGCAAAGCGACGCGATATAAGTCCAAGCAACGACGAAACAATGAGACAACGAGTCTCAAACCTTTGATAAGTAGTCGCTTTCACGAATTACCAGTGTACAACCACAACAAGGACTATTTCAGCACAAATCCTGTCACTTGTGTTTATTTGGAAAGTTTGGGACCAGGTCTGACCAGGTATGTTGCGGTACCAGCTCATTTATACCGGCACCGTCTGATATAGTTATCTATAGCGCTGATTCTCACTCAAACATGGAAGAGCCCGAGCTCAAGTCAGAAATCTGCGGCAACATCACCGGGGCGTCCAGGGACGTCATATTTTCGCACAGTTCGAATCTTTCCCGAATGCGGTCAAGGATAAACTACGGCACGGTGCGCAAAGCTTTTACAGGCACTGATTGTCATTATGATCCCCAAGATATATTCTAATCTTTCAAAGGCAACAGCTACTATGACCACCCACGCCACATATAGTACTAGAAGTGCTGGCACTCTGGCAACGAATTGCAGTGATTGATCCATTTACGATGAGCTCCTGCACTTCCCTTCCGAATTCTTCGCTTTGCTGGGTCTGGACTTTGAGAAGTTCTTTCAGTAGTTCTGCGTATCATACGGTACGCAGGCGATCCAGTCGAACTACAGAACAGCATAATGGTAGATTGCCGACATCAATACTGTTCACATCACGCAGGGCTGTGCTTCATCAGATGGACGGTCTCGATGCTTACGGCCACTTACAGCCATGGTGCATCGCAAAATGAGGATCATGTGCTAAAGCTCTACAGCCTTGCTGTGGGATATATAGTGTGGTGAAAATTTACAGAATTTCCTCAGCCAACAATGTCTTCCTCAACCCAGGACGTCATTCCACAACTTGACCTCGGGAACACGTACGGGGCACTTTTTATCGGGGCTATCCTTGCAACAATGTTAGTTCACTATTCTCACTAGTATGCGGACAAAACTAAGCATTTTCTGTCATAACATCTCACGGAACAGTCTCTTTGGTGTTACAAGCGTTCAAGCTTTCATCTACTTTCAGACACATAAAGGCACGGGGATGACGCTCTATAAGCTGGCTGTATGTCTATGCTATGTTCTTCTCAGTTCTATTCTTAAAGCCGTTTTAGGTCATTTGGCTTTGGTAGGTATCACTTCAAGTTGGAATCATCCAGCATGTCGAGATCGTGCATTGTACCCTGAAATTTTAGGACACTTGATACTCTGCACTTGACCTTGATAGTCTATGGCCTCTATTATTATTTGGTGACCAACTACGCCAACACCGCTGGGCTCTCAGAACTTGTATGGAGTTCCAAAGTGAGTTCCTAATTTGGCCCTTGGAGTAGCCTTTACAAGCATATTGATGGGCTCGTGCAGCTTCTGATCCCAGTTGGCGTAAGTGTGAATGATTAGCTCTGTGACACTCTCAGACATGCTCTCCATAGACGATAATCGTTTGGGGGGTACATCTGTAAGTTCAATGCGTACAATGTTGTATGCAACATGCCCGTAATGCTTCCTTGGTGGCCAGTCTATATCTTCATCGCATATGGATAGGTATTTGTTCCCCTATCAGTGCATTTGCCACGACTAATGCGACAAACGAACACAGTCAGTAAGGGCCGATCAAGAGTTCTCCCTATTATAGTGGTAGGTGTGCAATTGGTATTCACGAGGGTGCCATTTCATTCTATCGTTACTATTAGGGCATATTTGTGGTCCTATGTTCAGGTGAGTCAGTCACCTGGAATTACTACTCCCGCTCGATCTTCAAATCATTTCCAGGAGTTGCCATCAGTGAGAGTTCAATTGTATATCATCTTAACCCAATCTAAATCAATGACAGGTCTTAATTGGGCCGTGTGAGTGAAACATCGTACTCCTCAACTATACGAAGTGCTGATAGCGAACAGATATCAGTGCAAAGTGACTGAGGATTTAATTAAAATCGACTGGGCGTTATACTCGACGTTGGGCACAATTAGTCTTCTCGATGTCCTTATTGCATCATCGCTATGCTATCTCCTAGCTACCTCCCGTACCGGGTTCTCTAGGCGAGCAGCGTTCCTTTCCCCGTCTGGATCTGATATACTAACACCGAGTACTTAGCACCGATTCCTTCGTAACAAAGCTCATGGGTTATACAGTTAGTACCGGCGGTTTGACGAGGTATTCCTCTTCTCCCCTGCTCCATACTTTCGCTTATATCACGTACAGTGTATTTTCATTGACATCTATCATTACAGTGAAGTTCCAATTGTTTTAATGTCGTCTTGTCTCTGAGGGTCTTTCGCAGTGCGCAGCGATGCCGAATAACTTCATCTTCCTCGGTGTTGAATTCATAATGGTGAAATGTATGACCAAAGCATTCTCTTGGGATTGTGCAAAGTTGCTGACCAGTGGTGCGCTTTCCAGTATATGTCAACTCGTACATTGCACTCCTGAATGTGCGATACTACACACAGGCCGACGCAGACAATATTGATTCTTCCGAGTTCCATGCCCGCCGCGACTTTTACCGGCCGGATCTGCGCCTTAGTGCGTCGCAAGACGAGAACTTCCCTGCACCCCGGAAGAGTGTGTTTACACAACCAGATGATGAATTTCCGCATCTCACTCGACCCGTTCAGGCTACTGTGGTTGGTAGTTGCGTTACTGATGATGGAAAGGGGCTAAATGACACGCTTTACCACAGCGGCCGATTGAGGTGAAGATGGAAATGGAGTCTTTCTCATCAATGTGATGGACTGTTGGCTGTCCGTCTTCTCACCAGATAGGACTCGCAAATACCTTATGGGTTCTTTATAAGTTATCACAATAAATATTAATGCTGGGAACGAGAGGAATCGGCCACTAGCTATGCGCTTCTTATATTATTCAAAATGGGCATTTCGTTTTGATGAGCAACTTTTGTGCGAGCTAATTTATCTCACACGTGAGTTTAATGCGCGAATTATACAGGAAGCTAGAGAAAAGGGCTCAACTCAACTTCTAAGCTACCCGCGCCAGTCATTTGGAAAATATCCTATAGACTTGCCTCTCAAAACGGGCGGGCATGCTAGGCGCAATGACTGGACGTTAATCAAGATCGACTATTATATGAGATGAATGAGGCGGATTCTTTCTCGCGCGCGCTCATCATGATGGTACTATCTTAGTTTTTCGTACTCGAGTCGCTTCTCTGGCTGGACCTTTATATTGCCACCTTCGTGCACCAGAGCGACTACTACTTTGATTTTGATAATCTACGATGACTTAACTTCCGCTATATTAATTAATGCATCTCCCGCGTCTTGTAGGAGTAGATGCACTGCAATGGTGGAATTCTAGCTAGTCTCCTTTCGATCCACAGTGTACACCGGGTATTAATCTCCAAAAAGGCAACAACCGAGGCGTGGGCTCGGGGGCAGTATTTAAGCGGTCAAGGCCCACAGCAATGATCAAAGGTTACTGAACTCAGCCAATTCACTGACTTATATACAAATTATATTCCCTTGCTCATCTGTCCAGCAGGCTACCTTTCAAGCTATCTTACTTCTCTTATGTTGTCCGAGATTGAAGGGCAGCCTCGTCGTTTGCCCACGTTGGTCACATTTTGCCAGCGTGGTGAGTTTCTTCTATCGCACTGTCTATGTGGTCGTATGCTAAGATGACCGTGATATACAGTCCTCTCTACATATACAGATTGTGCGTACCGAAGACATCAAACATCATCGTCCGAGACTCATGCAGATTATTGGTCCAGCTATAAGCAGTTTGGGAGACGATGCTATACGCTATGATGTGATTAAGCCAGTGCTAGAATGTTGCTCTGCAGACACCCTTCTTCGCCTGGAACAATCGTCACCCGTTCGTCCTATCTCCTCCCCTCGTGCTTTGATTCCTAATCTACCTCCTACAGTATCTTGTAAATGATACCTCTGGTGAGTCCAATAGATTCCAGTCTCTCCGCTGCTCTCTCACATTATCAAAGAAATATGGCAACGACTGTGTTGGAGAACATTTCCACTCTTGGCCGAGCAATATTTGCAAGAAGGCGCTGAAGCTCCTGAATCGTGGCGCGAGCAATTCTTCGTAAGCCTTTTCTTGAATTTATGAACACTTCTTGACAGAGGGCGCGACAGCTATTCCGAGAAGTAGAGGCCAAACGACTTGAACTAGTAGGTTCTCGTCTCCGCAGTCAACGTATGGAAGCGGATGAACGGAAGAAGGAACGTGAGGTTAAGATCACTGATCGCCTACCTCCCCCGAAACGTGCTCGAGGATGTACGTTGAATTTTTTGAACTCTTCCAATGGTCATTCATTGACATTTGTATATCAAGGGGGAGCGCCAAGTCAACCCAAGACACTCTTTCAGAAGACAAAGACTGAGGCTACGAAATTGCGTACCTCTATGTACACGGCTCGTATCCTTCCTCCTCAGCGAAACCGCATGATACACAGTTCACCTAGCCTAAGAGCCCCAGCACCTGGACCTTCCCAAACAACCAAGAGCATGGTTACCGTCAAGACAGTCACCTATAAACGACCGCCTGTTCCACCTACCCCGCCTCAGACATCTGGCCAAGCTCCTACAGCATCAGTCTCGGCTCCCTCAGGCCCCACTACTCCCCAGAAGTTGGCTGCTTCTCCTCCTTCTGCTCGCCCATCGAAATCATTACAGATGCCACAGTCATCACCATCCACAGGGGAACAGCGACCGTCAAAGCCTCCAATAAACAAGAAGGACCCCATGGCTTCTTTGTTTATGCCGAAACACCGCACCCTTTCTCAGCTTCCGGGACAGACCAGTAATGCGCGTATCATGCCGACCCGATAACGTCCAAATTGAGTTACTCACTCCACTGCATACGTTTTGCTTGATCACTTATTCAGCACTTGAATTGTATTTGTTGGAATCATCATCTATTATCCATTGTCGCACGACTGTCTCAGTAGTGTATGCCGAGTTTGCTTGTCATTTGCTATCCACGCTATCCCTGTTGACGTTGACGTTGACATTAGACGCATACCCCTTAAACCCTGACGCTCACTACGCAGAAATGCTCCTCGCGTTCTAGGCGACGAAATATATCTAACTATGAGACAAGGGATATCAAGAAATTATAATAGACATATACCCGGCGTCTACAGAAGAAACCAGATGACTGTCAACTGACATTCCAGGTGTTGTGCAATCCAACTGTGTCGTCCGCGCCATTGACTGGACCGCCAGACGCTACTACATTCTCCCTCCTGTGGAATCCATTGACCCTACTGCCCTCACTTTTGTTTTCCCGCGAGTTCACGGTGACCTTGTTCTTGACGTTATCCGCACGGAGTGACTCCAATTGGTTCAAATACTCCGCAGTGACACCACCGGTAACGTACTCTCCTGTGAATACGGAGCAATCAAACGTTGAAATGGACGGGTTGAATTGTCGCACGGATGCGATGAGGTCGGGAAGAGTCTGGAACACGACAAGGTCAGCACCGATGGCTTCGGCTATCTCTTCGGTGCTGCGCCCATATGCGACGAGTTCTGTCCTTGAAGGCATATCGATGCCATAGACATTCGAGTGCCTAAAGTTTCATCAGCAATCTGGCGAAGTTTATTGGTAGGGGTTACCGTATGGGTGGCGCGCAGCTTGCGACAATGACTTTTTTTGCGCCGACATCCTTTGCCATCTGGATGATCTCTTCTGACGTGGTACCGCGAACGATGGAATCTAGAATGTATGTCACGAAATGATCGATTTCAGCTGCTCTAAATCTTACCATCAACAAGGAGTACGTTCTTCCCAGAAAACTCCAAGGCCATGGCGTTCAGTTTCCTCCTGACATTCCTCCGTCTGTGAAAAGAGCGTCACCCCTTTGGGTTTACGTTAACCAGTAGGTATTACCTCATTTGTTGACCTGGCATAATGAATGTCCTGCCAACATAGCGGTTCTTGATGAAGCCCTCTCGATAAGGCAAGTTGAGCTTTTGAGCAAGATTCAAAGCTGCGACGCGAGATGTATCAGGGACCTGCAAATCTTAAAATAAACATTCCTGGAACGGAGGAAACCACTAACGGGGATGACAACATCCACTGTGATGCCACACTCCTTTAAAACTTTATCGACTTCAACAGCAAGCGCATCGCCCATGGCCATGCGGCTGCGGTAAACGCTGATGCCGTCGAGCACGGAATCAGGGCGGGCGAAGTAGACGTATTCAAAAATATCTGGTGCAAAGACCGCATGCTCTGCAACTCTTTTTCTTGAAACCCCTGACCGAGTGATTATCACTGCTTCGCCTACCCACAGCCCGACATCAGTAGCTGCAGCTGACAGTGGGAAAAAGGACTAACCGGGCTTTACATCTTCCCATTCGCTAAAGCCTAGAGCATCAGCGACAATGCTTTCGCTTGCAAAGAGGTAGTCTCTTCCAGAGTTGACCCTTCTGGAAGCCATCCCGACTGGTCTTATGCCATTTGGATCTCTGAATGCAATGATCCCAAAGCCAGCAAGCATGGCAACACACGCATATGCTCCTGTGCATTGCTTCATAAGGCCTCCTATAGCAGCGAAAATGTCGTCTTCGTTGATACGAAATTTGCCTGTCTGCTGGAGATTGTTGGCGAAAAGGTTGAGTAGAAGTTCGGAATCGGACGATGTGTTTATATGTCTATGTGCAGTGGCGTCCATAAATTGCAAGAGTGAAGGAGTATCTATAAGGTTCCCATTCTAGGCAGATCACCTTCAATCGATTCTGAGGGACAAGTCTTGAAAACAGACTCACATGTGCAAATACGATACCATATGGTGAATTAACGTAGAACGGTTGTGCTTCGGCGTGGTTCGAGCTGCCAGCAGTTGGATAACGAACTAAGATAACAGTATGATAATCTTTGGCAGGATCACGTTAATTCAAGGGCTTACCATGGCCAACACCCATACCTCCGATCAATTTTGCGATGGCCTTCTCATCAAAGACATCCCGTACCATACCGTTGGCTTTGCATTGAAAAAATCGACCCTTGGTTCCACAAGTCACGATGCCACACGCATCCTGTCCTCTATGCTGCAACATGGCGAGACCTTCAGAAATCTCTGGAGCTGCATCTACCGATGCATCATGGAGCAGCAGCCCTAGAATACCACACACTAAATCGGAGATCTGTCAGAGGATCTAGCGCTTAGGTTTAGCACGATCAAGAAGCAAACTTACTCGCAAACGTGGGGGTGGAACGAAAGGGTAGGAAGGCAGCAAACCTGAAACTGTGATATCGTGATAAAAGAGCTTAGAGCAACGGAAAAGTTGGGAGGAGGACTCTGAAGGAGAGTATCGCGCTCCGGCCCGAGCCACGTGCAACTTGTTGATCAGATCAAGTCGAGACTCGATGTCAGTAGCTGCATCTTGCCCATATTGAACGCATCTAATGGTCCAGTCCACAACGCAACATGCTTACTATCTTCAGTGAACTCGGAGTCGGAGTCGGACTGTCTATTTTCCAGATTTTCTGCACAGCGAGGGCCTAGCATCTCTAAGTCCGTTCCAATTCATGAAACGACCGAGAGTCGAGACTCTACCTTCTATACGGTCTGCTAAATTGGCTCTGCCCTGCGGGGTGATCACGTTGAAATTGCAGTCACACCAACTCCGCAACTACGGTTAGCTACTTACAACACCATCTTATAACAAAAGCAACCCATCCTGCGGAGAACTTTTGCGAACTCTACGAATTTTGTCTCACCACGATTATTTCTTTCACTGCCCTGAGGCTTCTTCCACCGTCTCATTATTTGACCAGGCGGGTTCTCCCCAGACTCCCCTGGGGCATAGTTCTGTGATACTTATGCCAAATGAGGTCAAGCTGGCCATTACGTTGATCGGGTTGCACAAAGCTCTGAATCACTAGCATCTGGCTGAGGTTGGCTGTTCACACGAGTTTTCCGCTTTAAGCTGTTGCTCGCTGGCAGCAAGATGAGATTTCCCACCTCTTGCCTTCTAGAGTGCCACGGTTTTGGGGGCCAGTCTGGTTTTTAATTGATCGCGATAAACACCTTCGCGCCAAGTGTATGCCCACCGCTATATTATCAGTCTGAACGTGCAGTGCTTGCACAACGATCTGATGAATCAAAGGCTCGAAGCAGAACAAGAGGGATTCGAAAGGCGAGTATCAGCGTAGGCGGTATCCGAGCCTATAATGAAGTCGGGCCGATATTCAATATGCAATAATTGGTCATAACTGGAAGTTGTATAAGAATCAATTGTGAAGCGAGGCCCGGAACCCCGAGTTCCCCAGAGCTGCTTCGACGATTGGCCGATTCACGATTCACACAGACGCAACAACAACCGCAAGATCAGCCTAAATATCAACATGATATAAGATCATCCATGATAGATAATCGCTGTGAGGCTTAGCCTGGCGGTGTCAGAAGCCTGGCTGGCCGCTGATATGATGATGATGGTGATGGTGATCTATGACGATGCTATATGAAGATCCTGTTCGAGGTCAGTCCATCGACGCCTCAGCAGCCTGGGAGACGTTTTGGGATGCAATCCCTCAGTAGATCATATGGTCAATTATAGCCTGCGTGATGATGCGTTTATTTGCACCAAGGCACAGAAACATACATAGGAAGCACTAGGGCTCTGAGTCTATGCGACAGATAAGGGCGGGGCAAGACAAAAGACGTCGAGGGTATGACATAACACAGGGCACAGAATAATCCGGACTTCCGATGTAAAATATACATACATAGCTGGGAGGGTAAGTATCACGGTGTGTGGGTAAGTGGTAGTAAGAGTACAAAGCCAAGCTTGACGTGAATACAGTACGATGCAAAGTTAAAATCCATGCCGTTCCACATTACCATAGTAGTATCATGTTTGTCATATCAGGGAAAGTGCATGGCTGAAACATTACGCCACTTTTGCTTCTGCCCAGCCACCCAGCACGGGCAGCTCGGCGACACCAAAGACAACGTTTGGGACGCCTTCCTCATCACTGGCCCTCCCTGTCGTCACGGCCAGGTTTGGATATTTGGCATCAATTAATTGTGAGTTGGATAGAGCAGCCGGATCTTCCGAGGAGTGCTTGAAGCGCATTGGGGAATCTGGGTGAGGCATGGATATCAGCACGCACACCGAGACGGTATCATCTGGGGAGGCATCTCGAATAACTGCGACTGGACGTGAATCGACAGCTGCAGAGCGTTGTTTGAAGCGCGCAAGGAATGAGGGTTGTCGTTGGTGTGGAGATTCATGAGGTAATCGGGGCTCCGCAGCGGGATCGACCCTATGTGTTAGGAGAGCAGTGACAGGCTATTTGGGAGTGTATTGAGTCGTGTATTGAGTCGAGCCCTGCAAACGGGTAGGGCAGTTCGAGACGTACCATAATGGCCTGCCAATGTGCCTTCTCCTGTAGGTCATCCTGTTCAATCCACGTTTCATACACGCTAGGTTTCTCTCCGATGAACCGTGAAGTAAGACCGAGCCCTGAGGGTGGTAGCTCAAAAAAGATTCCTTGTGCTAGAGCGCCTTCGACACGACGACGAAAGCGGCGGCGAACGAGGAAGGAGCGGAATATGATAGAGGCAGATATGAGAAGGAGGACAAAAAGTGTAGCGAGAAACGTGAAGCTGGTTGTAGAGTTCATTGTTGCAACGTTGAGGAGCCGCACGTTATTGTAAACAAGGCCAGATTATCCAAATAAGAGATCACAAGGAGGAAAACGTTTTGCAAATACGAGATGAAACGTTTAGGAAGCAGTGCATGGGATGATGAAGCCTGTGTAAGCCAGTGAATCATGATGCTGGGATCAGGCAACATACAGATATAGCGTGGTTGACGTAGATGGCTGCTGCGCACCGGCATCAGTTTCTGTTGTCGTCGGCTGTTGAACTGGGATAGTAAGCGTAGGCGTCGTCGACGACAACGACAACGACGATGAAGACATTAATATTATGCGAGCTCGTCGGATGGAACATCTACTAGTGAGCTCGTTACCGTTACCGTTACGGCTTCTTTACGAATTACCGTGGGAGGACCCTGGGCACCAGAGTCTTGGGATCAGATTTTGCTGACATAATCATTAGTTGATGGAACTGCCTCCCATGCGAATAAAATAGCTGCTCATTTCGCCATGTAGATCTAGCGCTCATCGCCTTTCCTACGTTCCCTTCTATCCCCAATGTCTTCGAACTCGACAGACACCCCAACCCTCCCTCCTTCACTAGATCTTCCACCTCATCTATCTGCACAAAAGTACTTTTTTGTCTGTACACTCACAGTCTTGGCTTGGGATGCCCTCGTTCTTACTCCCAGGTCCTACAAGCTGGGGCGTCAGCCAAAATGGCCAGCTTTGAAGGCCATGTATTACTTTTTGCAATTTTGGGTGCTAGCAGATTTCGTTGTAACAGGTGCGTTGTCTTATTAGAGCTAATTCCAGCCTTATCGCACGAGTTCTGGCGTTAATCTGAAACGCTACAGGCGTAATGTTCTTTAGTACAACAGTCATACAAGACACAGACTGCGTCAGGTTCTGGCCATACGAGCCAATTTGTACAGCAATTCTCATTGCTGTGGCTTCCGCCGTTCATGTCATGCGCATATCTGCTATCTACGACCACACTCAAAACGTTCGTGCAACCATGTGGGGATTGTATGCTGTTCAGATTGTCGTCACTGCCATTTGCTGTGGCTTCTATCGCTCTGTGCATCTTGAAGATGGCCAGGGATGCATCGCCGGTCCACTGAATAACGCAAGCTGGGTTGGAATTTACTGGCTAGCTCCTACCCTGCTCTACGGTACCAGCTTCGTCCTCGCTGCTCTACGCAGCATTAAAACACTCCAAGCCAAGAAAGTATCATACTGGCGTCTCATGCTTCGTGACGGCTTGAACCTCTACGGTGCCATTCTCCTTGTAAACCTTGTCAACGTCCTCTTCTACTTCATCATGACGCCCACGGATCCAACCGACCCCATCAAGACAATCGTTAGCAGCATGGCAGCTGTGCTTACCACAACCATGTCTATGCGCATCATCCTCTCCGTTAGAGGGGACCTTGCCAACGGAGGCTCGTTCTCTGTTTCTTCCCACGCTGCTTCTTCATCAGGCGCCAACACACACTCGCTCTCTGGCTCAGGGACCAGACCAAGAGGCGTTAACCACACTTTCACCCTCGGTGATATGCGTGATGCGTCCGTGGCGGTGGCCGGTCGTAAAGAGGGCGGAGAGTGGGACGCCGACAAAAGCAGCGTCACCCCTCATGAGGAATCCAAGGTTATCCTTCCAATTGTTGGGGAGGATATTGATGGTGGTATCCCGCGTGCGCGCACGGGTTTGGGCGTTCAGATCACAGTTGATCAGCAAGTCGAGTATGATGATGGATTTGCCAGGAAGTAATTTGCGGGATTTAAAGGAGCAGGCGTGTTTGCTGTGATGCGATTTGATACGGCGGGGCTCGCGATCCTGTTGTCTGCATGATATCTCCTGAGTCGTATTTTTCTTTCTGCTATTTATACCGTCTGTTTTGTTACCCACAGTATTCCCTAGGTACCCGTCATTGGAAAGAACGTCCATGATGCATTGTATTAAAGTAATGACCAAGCCGGCGGTTATTCGTGCTCACATTCTATGTACAGATAATATTTGATGAAAAAAAATCAGTCGAGTATCGTCCCCTGCTACAATTGCATCTCTGCCCAACGATAATCACCTTGCACTGATCCAGCCCTAACGTGAGATTGTGGCGCTGTCCGTATAAGATAACTCGCCCACGATAGAACAAAGAGATGCGTTAAGGAATATGAAAAGATGCATGATAAGTGATGAACAATGCAAAGATTTATGTAAGACACGTAGCAGATATCCATCAGATACACTAAAATTTAGCACTACATCTTCTGTAGATGGGCGCTGGCGACTGGGATCTATTGTAGTCATGTACTATTTAGGGTTCATTCCCAGACTGCAGAAATCCTGATCGGGTCGCTGTAGGAAGCAGTGAGTTGCTGTTAGAGCTGCAGTGCGCGGACCAGCGATAAGATGCCACATCCTACTATACTTGAGATAGGCAGGGTTACACTGGTGTGCCATCACTGTCATCCAATCCATAGGAAGTCGTGTGTCTCAAACGCACTTCTATATAGGTACAAATTGCTTCTAACTTCTAAGTAGCGATGTTTTAGTGTACTGAACCTGCAGGTACAAGTGTAGTGGGCTTGACTCCTCTTCTCCTCACAAGGTCCTATCTCGCGACAAGACATGCATACTCATCCATCACTCTGACGAGAAATAATCCATCTCCACCATCACCTCAATCGGCCGCTGTGGCTAAAGCATATCATTGAGTGAATCTTCCATCACCAGCAACGCAACTACCTACCACGACAGATGGAGTCGGATGCGTCACTGCGTCGGGATGTGTGTGCCGGGATGCCTGGAGTTCCCTGTTTTGCGACAGGTGGACCTCTGGATAGGTGACACCATCGCGCGTACAGAATGTGGATAGATCGTTAGGGCTTGTGTTGGGCTGCATGTAGTGTGGCGCGTTCAGGAGTGCGAGGAATGAGTTGACATATACTGGAATTTAAAAGAGTCCACTGGTCAGTACGATCCCAGGAGAAGGCCTTGGTCATACATTTAACGAGTAAAAAAAAGATACTGAGGAATATGAAGTTCTGCGGCATCACTGCGCACTGTATGTAACCCTCAGAGATGAGATGGACAGTACAGTCATTGTAAACTCACTGTGATCATAACTGTCATTGAACACATACTGCACGAGATATGAGTCGAGATATGGGATAGGCTCGAAGGAGGAATACCTCGTCAGACAGCCTGTATTGATGGTATAACCCATGAGTTTTGTTATTAAAGAATCGGTGCTAGTAAGCACTCCGCGTGAGTATAGCGGAACACGACAGTGAAAGGGCCGCTGCTCACCCAGAGAAGCCAGTACGGGAGGTGGCAAGGAGATAGCTTAGCGACGATGCAATAATGATATCGAGGAAAGTAGTCGTTCCAACCGTCATGTATGTCGACCACTCGATTTTAAGCAAATCCGTGAACACATGACATTGATACCTACTCACTATCAGTATTTCGTGTAGTTAAGGAGTACGATATTTCGCTTACATGGCCCACATAAGAGCTGCCATTGGCTTAAAATGATAAGCCAACACAAGGAGTATAATTTGAACCCTCACTGATGCCAACACCTGATTCAAGGGATATTCAAGATCGAGCGAAGAGCATTTCCATTAAATAGACTTACCTGAACCCAAGATTACGAATATACCCTAATAGTGGATGAACAGAATTAAATGTTGTAGAACATGTCTATCAATTGTAGACCTACTACTGTTATAAGGAGAGGTCTTGATCGGCCCTGGCCGACTAGGTGCATCACCAGTGAGTTGTGGAAATCCTTTAGCAGGGGATCAAATACCTATCCATATGCGATAAAGATACAGGCTAAGGTGCAAGAAAGTATTATTTAGATGTTGCATATAACACTGCACATCGAACTCACAAATGTACCCCATAGACGATTAAAAACTATTAAATGTGTGATCGGGGAGCATCGCAGAACTTAGCAAATGCAACTCACGTCGATTATAATCTGAAACTGCACGAGCACATAATAGCTTAGTAGAGGCTGCACGGAGCGTCAAAGGAGGAACTGACCTTAAAACTCCATACAATTTCCGTGAGCGCATTGATGTCCGCATAGTTGATCACTAGATAGTAGTAGACGCAATGGATGATCAAGGCCAGGTGCAGAGCATCGAGTATCCTAAAATATAAGACGACGGCATAATCTGGACGCGCTCAATGATAGCAACTCCAATGATACATACCAAAGCCAGATGACCTGACATAAAATCAAGAACTGAACTGACGAGAAACCAGCATAGACGTACAACGAACTTATAGAATGTTCTTCCCGTGTCCCTATGCGTCTGAAAGTAGACGAAAGCTTGAACGTTGGTTGCACCAAAGAGACTGTTCCGTGAGATATGTTAGGACGACAGAACTCGGTCAAGCGCTGAGCTTTGTGAGCAGATATTATACTAACACTGCTGAAAGGACAACACCAATGAAAAGTGCCCCGAACGTGCTCCCGAGGTCAACTTGTTGGGTAAGGTCCTGCGTTGAGGAGGACATTGTCGACTGAGCCAATTCCGACTCCAACGGAATAATCTCACTATATATCCGCAAGCCACACAAGTACAATGAGGGTAGCGCACTGCCGCCGGCCTGATCAGTGTTACTATGCGGATTATGGCCTGTCACGAAGCGCAGTGCAGGCCACACTTTGAAAGAAGGGTGTTTTACCGTCATCATCTTCTTGATCGCCTGCGTACTACTTGGAGAACGCGTACTGAAAGAATTATTAGACCAGGCCACAAAGTGAAATCAGATTGGGCAGTGAACACTGGAGAAGGCTCCCTCTGCAGTTGCATCAAACCGCCGTACTCTGCCACTGAGCCAAATTGTAAACGTCCTTCGCCATACACGTTATGATCACGTCACAAGCCGTTGTGATGGACAAAACGGCTTGCAACTCCACAGGTCACCAGAGGTCATCGGCGCCATGCCATGCCTACCATGGAAAATGAAGGCACTCATTCAATGAATTTCAAACACTGTAGTTGAAGAGTTCTCCTCGGCTGTGTTGATAATCACAGGTACTACCTGTATGCCTGTGATCGGCCTTTCCGAGTTTAGATTTTCTCGACAGATAAAAACTTACTACTCAGAGTCTGGTGGGTTGGGCACCCCATACATTTTTTAGATCGCGAATTGAGATGAGAATTCCTTAGGACATAAGAAGGACTTGATGTAGTTGGCATAAGAAGCGGATTCGTCTAGAGAATATTACAAATACCCGTATCCCATATCCTCGCCCAGATGAGAGCGGAGTTTGAAACAAACAGTCGACCGTTGTTTGTTATGATTTTGATCAACGGTCTGCCGCAATCAGCATACAAGCGCCCTCCGCTCGATGGCGCCAGACGTCTTATGGTCAAGCTCACCGCTGTCTGGCGCATCTAGATATATCTAGATCCCACTTACAAATCTTTACCAACACAGACCATGACCCTTGGCTGGGTGATCACCGATCATGCCCTCCTCTACGAGTCGGGATGGTTTGGGCTGAAGACAAGCCGTGAATCGAACCACTGGCGACAGTCGAAGGCTATCCTAGGCTACTTATCAGCCAATTATCAGCCTTAAAAGTTTAATACGGGACCCCGTGCTACAGCCCATCAAAAGAAGCCCATACAGCATACATACTTCTTAGTCTCCCCTATATAGACGAAGGAAGATAGCCGTTCCTTCTAATGCTTATACATAGGAAATTAAGCTTCAAGCCTTGGATTTTCCCCCGCTACAGTCGCCTTGCACTGTCCTTACAGCTGACCTCTCAACATATGCAAATTTCGTCGGATTAACAAACTTACCATCCACAAAGATACGTTAATAGTTCTGAGCTGACAAGTTGCATTACCGTCACGCATCTGACCGCCAACAGACATCCCATCCACGTCACGAGCCTAGACTCATCTGATGCCGATCGTGTGGTCTTGCTGTGGATGCCGCTACTTAGAAGGAACGACTTCAAGTATAACAGACCACAACATTATTAATCGCTCCGACCACGACTTCAATGAGCGCGTGTTCAAGACTGGATATCATGTTGTAGGTGACACGGACCACAATTAAGTCCTGGTCAGCTCAATCAACTCATAGGACTGTGTAAGACGCGCACACGCGTTGCTCGATGCTGCGAAGAAGTGGACTTGCTGGTCAAAGAAATCAAGAAGGCCTTTCTGGAATGGCAAGGTCACTAACACTGGTGGCAGGAAGTCGTATGTGCACTTGTATACAGTTCTCAGTAACGATATTTTATTGTAACCTGCAGGTGCAGGTGTAGTGGCCTAGACTGCTCTCGTTCCCCAAAACTGTTTAGTGTGATAATTTAATAAGAACTCACAATGTCCTATCTCGTGACAAGACGGACAGATAACAATACATGCATCATCATCCATTACACAGACGAGAAGGAATTCATCTCCACCATCACCTCCAACGGCCCCTGTGGCTAAAGCGTGTCATTCAGTAACTTCTCCATCACCAGTACACAACTACCAACCATGACAGATGGAATCGGATGTACCGCCACTTCATCGTCGGGATGTTTGACCATCATGTTCTTCCGGGATGTCTGGGATTCTTCGTCCTGCGACACGCCGTGGTGTAGTTCTGGACGGTAGACGCCGTGGCGCATAGAAGAATCGACAGTGCCTGTGTTGGACTGCAGGTAGTATGGCGCGTTCAGGAGTGCGAGGAACGAGTTGACATATACTGTAATTTTAATCAGCACGATCCTAGGAGAAAACTGTGGTCATACATTTAGCCACTAAAAACTCAATACTGAGGAATATGAAATTGTTCGGCATCACTGCGCACTGTATGTGACCCTCAGAGACGAGATGGACGACACAGCCGTTGTAACCTCACTGTAATCATAACTGCCATTGAACACATACTGCACGAGATATGAGTCGAGATATGGGATAGGCTCGAAGGAGGAATACCTCGTCAGACAGCCGGTATTGACGATATAACCCATGAGCTTTGTGACGAGAGAATCGGTACTAGTAAGCACTCCATGTGAGTATGTTAGATTCCGACAGTGAAAGGGCCGCTGCTCACCCAGAGAAGCCAGTACGGGAGGTAGCCAGGAAATAACACAGCGATGATGCAATGATGATATCGAGGAAAGTAATCGTTCCCAAAGTCATGTATGTCGACCACTCGATTGTAACCAGATCCGCGAACACATGGCACTGATATCTATTCACTACATATCAGCACTTCGTGTAGTTAGGCGGTGCGATGATTCACTTACATTGCCCACATAAGGGCTGCCGATATTGGGTCAAAATGGTGGGCCGACAATCATAATACATTTGAACACTCACTGATGGCGACACCTGAAGAAATCTTTAATCTCGAGCGAAGTGCAATTCTATGTAACAAGCTTACCTGAAACCAATACCACGATTATGCCCTAATAGTGAATCAACATAATAAAATGCTGTTGAACATGTACATCAATCGTCCACCTACCACTATTATAGGGAGAACTCTTGATCGGCCTTTGCTGACTAGGTGCCTCACATGAGTCGTGGAAGTCCTTTGGTAGGAGGGAAATAAATACCTATCCATAAGCGATGGACATATAGGCTAAGGCGCAAGAAAGTATTATTTGGACGTTGCATATAACACTCTGCACATCGAACTTACACATGGACCCCATAGACGATAAAAACCTGCGAAGTGTGACTGAGGCCCATCGCAGATCTCAGCAAATACAACTCACGTCGATTATTATCTGAAGCTGCACGAGACCGTAATGTCTTAGTAGAGGCTGCGCGGAGGACCAAAGTAGGAACTGACCTTAAAACTCCATACAACATCCGTGAGTGCACCAATGTTCGCATAGTTGATCACTAGATAATAGTAGACGCAATGGATGATCAAGGCCAGGTGCAGAGTATCAAGTATCCTAAAATTTCAGGGGACCGCGTAATTCGGATGCGCTCGATGATAGCAACTCGAATGATACATACCAAAGCCAGATGACCTGACATATAATCAAGAACTGAACTGACGAGAAACCAGCATAGACGTACAACGAGCTTATAGAATGTTCTTCCCGTGTCCCTATGCGTCTGAAAGTAGACGAAAGCTTGAACGTTGGTTGCGCCAAAGAGACTGTTTCGTGAAATGTTAAGATGACAAATACTTGGTGAAGCGCTGAGTTGTGAGTAAATAGCTTACTAACACTGCTGCAACGATGACACCAATAAAAAGTGCCCCGAACGTGCTCCTAAGGTCAATTTGTGGGATGAGGTCCTGCGTTGAGGAAGACATTGCTGACTGAACCAATTTCGACTCCAGCGGGGTAATTCCAGCTATATATCCGCAAGCCGCATGAGTACAACGAGGCCAGTGCCTGCCGCCGAGCCGAAATGAGTATGGCTTCTGCGGTGCTGATAGGCAGGGGCACAGCCCACACTTTGAAAGAAGGATGAAGTTCAACCCATCAGGCACCTACCATCATCATGTCCTTGATGTGCATGCAGAACTGGTACTGAAAGAACTATTAAATCAGGCCGCAAAGCGAAACCAAACTGGGCGACGAACACTGACTGGATACAGCTTTCTCTCCGTCGCGCAGTTGCATCAAAGTTAGTTATGTATAATTTTGCGCCGTACTCTTGCTGCTGAGCCAGATATGATAACACCTTTCAACATAAACATAATGGTCACAAGCAAGTCAAGTCATTGGTAGACACAACGGCTTGGGTCATAGACTCACAGGTCACCAGCCCACCAGGTTTACCCCCAACACCGCATGGAAAATGAAGGCACTGATTCAATCAGTGTTCTTGAGGAGTTCCGCTTGGCTATGGTTTTATCATTACGGTGGTACTCTTGTACACCAGTGAAGTTTGATCGGGTTATCCGAGTTTAGATATGCTTGAACAGATCAAACTTACTACTCTGGTTGGGTTGGGTTTGGCGCCCCAAATTTAGATTCAGAATTGAGATAAGAAGCTCGAGGAAAAAGATGGACTTGATGCATCAGTCCGACTCGGGGATTGGCAGCCTGGAGAAATGGGCCCATCTAGTCTCTAGAATTGTGAGCACGCATATCCACCAGATTAAACCTGTTTACATAAACTCATGGCTTCCTCATCATCCATCTCTGATATCAGATCTAGATGTATTCCCCCTCGAGGCTCCAGACTGACGAGATAAACAACTAAAGTGTAAAAAAGGAAGAAAAGAAAAGATATGGATGATCGAACGCATTGTATGCAATTGATACTTGAATAGTAATTGATCATTTATGTAAATTAGCAGATCCGGTCTACGACCGGTCACCGTCGACCCTACTCTACACTGTGGTTGCGTTTGAATCGGGGCTTGAATTAATAATATCCGTGCTATTACCCACCAATGTAGTTTGGGCTGGCCGCTGAAAACAAGCCGTCCACTGAGTCGAAGGCTATCCAAGAAGGGACCTAGATGCTTGTCTTCCTTCCGAGTCTATATAGTTTGACGGCTATCAGCCAAGTATCAGTCTTAAAGCTTAAAGATTTATACAGGCGCCTACACGTTGCGAGTCGAGCACTGGGCCACACTTACAGTCGTACACTGTATTTATTGGGAAGCCCCGTGTTTCCCCCGCCACAGTTCATGAATCAGTCACCTTGTACTGCCAGTGGCTAGGGCTGAGCGCTGATCTGTGACGGCAAGTAGAAGTTTCTTTAAGACTTTAGATGACGGCACAAGGTAGAACACAATCTCGCGCAATGTTAACCAGATACCAGCCTAGTTGTAATTGGGAGAAGTTCTGAGGGCTAAGTACATAAACACGATCTTTAAATATTGTTGATAAGTACGAAGCCTGTGATTAAGGAAATAACGAATATAAAGAAAACTTATCGTGCTGGCCACGGAAACGACAAGTTACCGGGCCTCGAACATTCTATCTCTCGATCAATCTGAAACCATTCTTCGTGCGAGGCGCGCTCGCCACATACCCCCCTCCAGGATGAGTATCATCCTCACTTTTCTTTTGCCTGGTGAGCTCCCTTTCAACTTTGTTGGAACTTTTACCGGATTGCTCTTCAGGTTCTTCCTCGTCGATCTCCATACAAGCTGATGCATGAGTGCGAGTGGATGATCGGGGAGTAGGAGCGCGCGGTGAGTGAGGAATAGTGCGAGTACCCACATAATGCAGTAACATATACCCGTCTCAGACGGGCAGCCGGGTGTGACAATGTGCCGATAGAGACGGGCCACCCGGTGCCGGCCCATGGCAATAATTGTACCATGTTAGACGAGTGGGCCGAGGGGGTGGAGTGTCCAAGGCAAACAGATGGGCCGGGTGTATATAGTATAGATGGTAGTATAGCAATGTACTATATAGGAAATTATGAATAGTAGTAGTGAATCCAGTGTGTGATAGATGAGTGGGCTGGAGGAATGGAGTGCAATATAGATGAGTGGGCCGGGGAACTGGGGTGTGATGGAGATGAGTGGGCTGGTAAATGAGGTGCAATGGAGATGAGTGGGCCGGTACATAAGGTGCAATGAAGACGAGGGGGCCGGAGAATAGGGTGCAATTGAGACGAGTGGGCCGGTATAGCAGGTGCAATGGAGATGGGTGGGCTGGTAAATAAGGTGCAATTAAGACGAGTGGGCCGGTATAGCAGGTGCAATGGAGACGGGTGGGCCGGTATAGCAGGTGCAATGGAGACGGGTGGGCCGGTAAAGGAGGTGCAATGAGGACGAGTCGGCCGGTGTTATTGGGTGCAATGAAGACGAGTCGGCCGGTGATATGGGGTGCAATGAAGACGAGCTGGCCGGTGATATGGGGTGCAATGAAGACGGGTGGGCTGGCATTATAGGGCGCAATGGAGATGGGTGGGCCGGTGATATAGGGTGCAATGAAGACGAGTGGGCCAGTGATATGGGGTGCAATGAAGATGGGTGGGCCGGCATGATAGGGTGCAATGGAGACGGGTGGGCCGGTATTATGGGGTGCAACAACGACCGGTATTTATGTAACCAGTTGCTTGTGGTAACATAGCACTCAATCCGGCGATTCCACCGGTGGTCTGATCATGTAAAATGGTTAAGATTTGACAAAGTTATGAGCCCTACAAGGGAAAGTCATAAATTTAGAGGATATTATGATATATTGTATCTAGACCATTGCAACCGGTATTTTTTGACTGGTATTTACATGGCCGGTTGCTTGTGGTAACATAGCACTCAATCCGGTGATTCCACTGGTGGTCTGACCATGTAACATAGTTAAGATTTGACAAAGTTAGGAGCCTTACAAGAGAAAGTCACAAAGTCAGAGGATATATCATATCTAGACCATTGTGACCGGGATTTTTCAACTGGTAGTTATGTGACCAGTTGCTTGTGGTGACATAGCACTCAGTCCGGTGATTCCACTGGTGGCCTGACCATGTAAAATGGTTAAGATTTGACAAAGTTATGAGTCTTACAACAAGAGAAAGTGACAATTTCAGAGGATATATCATGTCTAGACCATTGTGTCCGGTATTTATGTGACCGGTTGTTTATAGTAAAACATAGCACTCAATCTGGTGATTCCACTGGTGGTCTGACCATGTAAAATGGTTAAGATTTGACAAAGTTATGAGCCCTATAAGAGAAAGCCATAAATTTAGAGGATATATGATGTATTGTATCTAGACCATTGCAACCGGTATTTTTTGACCGATATTTATGTGACCGGTTGCTTGTGGTAATGTAGCACTCAATCCGGTGATTCCACCGGTGGTCTGACCATGTAAAATGGTTAAGATTTGACAAAGTTATGAGCCTTACAACAAGAGAAAGTGACAATTTCAGAGGATATATATCATGTCTAGACCATTGTGACCGGTATTTATGTGACCGGTTGTTTCTAGTAACAGTACTCAATCCGGTGATTTCACCGGTGGTCTGATCATGTAAAATGGTTAATATTTGACAAAGTTATGAGTGCTACAAGAAAAAGTCACAAATTCACTGGCAGAGGATATATGATATCTAGACCATTGTGACCAGGATTTTTCAACCAGTAGTTATGTGACCAGTTGCTTGTGGTAACATAGCACTCAATCCAGTGATTCCACCGGTGGTCTGATCATGTAAAATGGTCAAGATTTGACAAAGTTATGAGTGCTACAAGAAAAAGTCACAAAGTCAGAGGATATATGATATCTAGACCATTGTGACCGGGATTTTTCAACCGGAAGTTATGTGACCGGTTGCTTGTGGTAACATAGCACTCAATCCGGCGATTTTACCGGTGGTCTGATCATGTAAAATGGTCAAGATTTGACAAAGTCATGAGCCCTACAAGAGAAAGTCATGAATTTAGAGGATATATGATATCTACAGTATTGTGACCGGTATTTTTTGACCAGTAGTTATGTGACCGGTTGCTTGTGGTAGCATAGCACTCAATCCGGTGATTCCACCAGTGGTCTGACCATGTAAAATGGTTGATATTTGACAATGTTAGGAGCCTTACAAGAGAAAGTCACAAAGTCAGAGCATATGTGATATCTAGACCATTGTGACCGGTTGCTTGTGGTAACATAGCACTCAATCCAGTGATTCCACCGGTGGTCTGATCATGTAAAATGGTCAAGATTTGACAAAGTCATGAGCCCTACAAGAGAAAGTCATGAATTTAGAGGATATATGATATCTAGACCATTGTGACCGGTTGCTTGTGGTAACATAACACTCAATCCGGCGATTTTACCGGTGGTCTGATCATGTAAAATGGTCAAGATTTGACAAAGTTATGAGCCTTACAAGAGAAAGCCACACATTCAGAGGATACAGTGTTGTATCAGCTTATATCTGGACCATTGTAATCAGTATTTTTGCAACCGGTTGCTTGTGGTAATGTAGCACTCAATCAGGGGATTCCATTTTGCCCCTTTGATAGGAGAGTGTTCTAGCACTGTCAAAACATATTTAGGAGTATATATCAACATATTCCACCACTTAGTTGACCCCTGAAGGGCTACATCAAACAATATAGCATATATACATGAAAACATAACTGATAAGAACCCTCCAACACTATCAAGGATGTTATTGGTAATCAGACACTTGGGATATGTCCCATGTATATCCCTAGTCATGGTCCTAAAATTCTGGAAAGATCCCTCAAGTATTGACGGTAAGATAAGTAAAACAACATAGGCTTGACATATGACAATTTACCCCTGTCACTGAAAGTCACTGACACATATCACACACACCAAAGATTTTATTAAAAATGCAGTAGTATGTATAGTAGACTACATAATGAACCTAAAATACACATTGCCCTGAAGGTAAAGTCTTTGTAGAAGAGTGTGGTGAGGAAATATTAGGATTGGTAAGTAAAAGTCCAACCACTACATATACACCAAACTAGTGAGTTTCGATGTTTTGGGCTTTTGGACTTTCCCACACTCTATTTCAGAGATATTTCACTGCCCTAGCTCTCAACTGTTAGTGGATCCTTTTATAAATCTGAGACCATGATATTGACCATGCTTAGAATATATTGCAAGCATCTGATTACTAGATCACCACTATTGGCTTCGGAATAGCTCTCGTCATATCCCTGGTCATTGCCGAATTTCGTTGTAACGCTGGGTACGTGCCCTGTGCTACTTGTACCCCATAGACGGTGCACTCATCAAACGGCGCAGTTGCCTGGAAGGACGCTAACTCGTCTTTATTTAGCAACACGCTACTGGGGGCACATTGCCTCTTGACTGTGGAGTCAAACAACTCGTTAAGTCCTACATAGATGTCGTCTTGAACCATTGACAAGTCCTCGTTTAATTCCCAGGCTGCCTTCCTTAAGTGGCGACGATACCATCTTCCGGGGTTCCAATGCCACTGCAAGACCGTTCTTCTCAACAGGTATGTCTCTATCGCTAGGGCATTGTCGGTGACCTGATAAGTTTGCTCATTGATACGCTTACAGACGAAACGTCAGTCCAACGACGAGGACCAATAGCCCAAGGTTGGAGCTATATACTCCTCCAACCACCACTCGATGCGATCCTCGATCGGGGTTCCCATAGGTGCCCTCTTGTCGGTGCATCGTCTCTCCTGCCTATGCAGCTGCTGCCCTTTCCAGCCCTTTCATGTGCTCAAGAGCCGTCCTAGATACAGCCAATAAGCCCGATCGATTCGAAAATGGGGATCCTCCAGCTGGCGCCGCGATATCCTCATTTTTTCCATCCCACACCCATCGTGGTGGAAGTCCATTACGATGTAAGTGTCCTCATCTTTAAGCTTAGTTACCCAGAATCAATCCGGGTCGTCCCAGTTAACCGTGTTTGAACGATCGTCTGAACTATCCCAGGGGAACCTCAATCCCTGTAGACGATCCTCTGCCCTTCGGGCTACGGGATCCCTGAATCGTATGTTAGATTCCTCTCTTTCCGTGATCGTGGGGGCTTCTTCAAATGGCCCCTCCATGAACAGTCCGACGGACCCTGTGAATAGACTGTCCAGGGGTTCTGACACCTCAGTTAGTTGCCGCATGCGCTCTTCGTCACTGGGCCCAACGTGTATCCCGAAACTGGGTATTCCAGGTGGTTTCCCCGGATGGTCTGATTTGATGTGAGTGTTCCGTGGACACTGCCGCGAGACGTGCCCTAATTCCCCACAGACGAAGCAGCGGCCCTCTGCTCTGCGCCGCTCGCGTTCCTCCGGACTGATACCGCTCCCTTGGGGGGCTCTCCCCATGCTTTTGGGCATACTACCACCCTGACGCGGCTTCTGTCCCTTAGATTTATTGTTGGGATTAGGGCGCCTGTCTCTGCCTCTTCGGTAAGGTGAGTCAGCTCCCTTTATTCTGGGTGCTCTGCCCAAAGTCGTCGCACTTGAAACTTCGACAGCAGCAGTTTTGTCTTTTTGGGCGGGTCGCTTTTCCCTCCCCATTGGTACGGAATGAGCTATCTCAATTATTTCGGCTGCAGCCTGAACTTCCTTGAAGGTTGATACCTCCGGGTTCAGTTCCTTTTTCCAAAGTTCCCTTTGGATTTCGGCTGATAGACCGGTCCATAACTGAGATACTCTATCCCGGTCATCTACATCGCCAATCATGTTCCATAGCTCATTGAGCTCATACACGTAGTCCCGTACGGACTTATCATTCTGGAAACACCGTTTCAACTTTTCACGCTGCTTTGTCCTAAAGTTGATGGGAAAGCAGTAGTTGAACATTTCGGTAAAGAACTTGCGGAGTCTCCAGCGGTAAGGGTCTCCAGAAATTTCCCGGATGTAAAACTCATGGGCTTTGCCCTTTAGGTAGTGCGATAACACGAATACCCGCTTCTTGGATTGGACTTTCCCGTCCTTCACATATGCGGTTCCCTTGGTGATAAACCGATGGAACGCGCGGGAGTCGACTGCTCCGTCGTACATTGTAGGAGCTATGGGTTTCAAGGTAGTCTTGTTTCTCCTCTTTTTCGGACGCTTCTTTAGCTTTTCGTTCCCCCTTTTGAGAGCTTCATTGCTTGAGCTAACAGAGTTTGTCTCGTCGCTCAAGCTTGAGGAGCTGTTCGAGGAGGAGCTCGATTCAGGGTCTGAAGAATCATTGTCTCCCTGACCTATACGTCCTAACACCTGCCCAATGTATGACTTGGGCGCTACCTGATGTACTGGCTCCATGGCCTGGGGTGTTCGGCGTTGCTCTCGTCTGCTGGTCTCCGGGTTTACCACCCTTCCAACCAGCTCGTTTATTGGGTTTTTTCTTTTATCAGAGGGGTCATGAAGGTGAGTTTTGCTTTCGGGTTTTTGGGCTCCCAACAGCACTTCCTTCAGTTTCTGATCGTACTCTTTCCGCAGGCGTTTTTCCGCCTCTTTTACTGCCAGGTCGATTGTTCTTTTCTCTCTGACTCTAATTGCCTGATCGAAACTGTCTTCCGTCCTTGGGGAGTCTCTGAGTTTCTCCTTCGGTACATTTTCGTTCGATTCCTCCCATGGGGAGGTGATCTCATCTGCTAGGGTCCTGGCAGCTTTATACAACTCGAGGGCTGCTCGTTGCCCCTCGATGTCTATTTCCTCGTCGTTCTCCAGGGCGCCCCAGTTCCTTGGGTCCACGCCCTTTCCTTTAGACGGACCTTCACCTCTTGACCCGTCTTCGGTCATAGAGTGGGTGATTTTTCGCTGATCAACGCTTCCTTCGCGCTCGTTTAGCGTAGAGCGGTCGGCACTGATAAGTTTATCATTGGTAGGTTTTACCATCTCATTTCGCTCATTTGAGAGCTCATCAGGTTTCTTGGCCTGGCTTCTGCCTCGGCGGCTTCTGTTGCCGACTGTGACCCATGGACGGTCGTCACCATCCTCACTCTCACTAGTGAACTCGCTATGTTCATTGGCGGTTCTAAAGGTGATGGGCTCGGTCGTTCTCTCAGCGAGAGTGTTAACATTATTGTCGATCTCGACACTCGTTATCGCATCTAGGGCTATGTTACTCTCCTGCTCAACTTTGAAGTCAATGACAGGACTACTCGCACGGACCACGTCGCTGTACGAGCGGACGGGTCCTGCTGCGGACGAACTACGGTTTTCGGCCTCCGATGGCCGCCCCACCGAGGTTAGAGGGGACTCTACAGAGTCGGGCAGCGCAGCCTTGAGACCGGGGCCCTCCGCCGGAGTGTGAGCACTAGACAACGCTTCATTAGCAAGGTCTCCGAAGAAATCACCTACTTTGAAGTTCTTAACACGAGCGGGAGTTGACAACGAACTAGCTCTAGCGCGTGTGCGCGAGCGAAGGTTGTAACGGGGGATTTTTGACATGGTTTGTTGATTTCAGGTTTGGGGTTTGTCACTGTCGATGAACGTGGTGGGCCAGACCAGTTAACTGAGTGACTAGGAGTGTTTGAGAGAAAAGAGGAAAGGCTTGGAGAAGGTTAAAAAATATGTGACGGCAAGTAGAAGTTTCTTTAAGACTTTAGATGACGGCACAAGGTAGAACACAATCTCGCGCAATGTTAACCAGATACCAGCCTAGTTGTAATTGGGAGAAGTTCTGAGGGCTAAGTACATAAACACGATCTTTAAATATTGTTGATAAGTACGAAGCCTGTGATTAAGGAAATAACGAATATAAAGAAAACTTATCGTGCGGCCACGGAAACGACAAGTTACCGGGCCTCGAACATTCTATCTCTCGATCAATCTGAAACCTTTCTTCGTGCGAGGCGTGCTCGCCACATGATCTCTCAACTTATGTAAATTTCGTCAATTAAACAGATCTACCACCCACACAGTAGAACAAGAATGAAACATTGTGACACCCTTGACAACGGCAATGTACCATCTTGATCTTCTCGAGTCTGAGAGGATAGCCTCCTCACATGCAGAACAACCGAAATGAAGTCAGGCAGTGAGACAGATTGAACAGGAGAAAGCGAGGAGAAAGATTTTTTTTAGCCACAACTCACACTAGTACATCAGGACTGCGATCATGAACACCGCATTATGTTTTGTACAATGCACTGGCATACGTGTGTTCTATGTAACAGCAAAATGTCATAGAAATGATATTCACCGCGTCAGTGCTCTCGAGAGCTGTAATCTAGCACTGGACATCACGCTGACGAAAAAGAATTCATCTCCACCGCCTCCTCAATCGGCTGCTGTGGCTAAAGCTTGTCATCCAGCCCTCATCACTAGTAACACAACTACTAACCTTGACAGATCGAGTAGGATGCACTACTTCATCGTGGGTATATTGAAACATGTTCTTTTGAGATGCCTGGAGTTCCCCATCTTGCGATGCCCCCCTGTGCAGCTCCGGGCTGTACACGCTGTGGGGCATATGGAATCCAGAACAATCAATACTAGTGTCTGCGCCAACCCCCAAGTAGTATCGCGCGTTCAGGAGCGCGAGGTACGAGTTGACATATACTTGAAAAGGGATCAATGGTCAGCACGGTTTTTCAGAGAATGCTTTGGTCATACATTTGGTCACTAAAAATTCAACACTGAGAAAGATGAAGTTGCGCGGCATAATTGCGCACTGCAGGCGATCCTCAGAGACAGCACGGACTACAATCATTATGACCTCACTGTAACCATAACTGTGATTGAAACTATACTGCACGAAATATGAGTCAATTATGACATAGTCTGGAAGGAGGAGTACCTCGTCAGGCAGCCAGTATTGATGGTGTAGCCCATGAGCTTTTTTACGAATGAGTCGGTGCTAAGTGCTCCACGTTAGTGTGTCAGATCCTGACAGGGAAAGAACCACTGCTTGCCTAGAGAACCCGGTACGGGAGGTAGCGAGGAGATAGCATAGCGATGATGCAACAACGAGATCGAGGAAAGTAGTCGTTCCGAAAGCCATAAATGTCACCCACTCGATTTTAATCAAATCCGTGAACACATGGCACCGATATCTACTCACTATTAGCACACCTCGTAAAACCATAGAGTATGCTATCACTCACATGCTCCAAGCAGTGACTACCGTGAGGTGAAAATGATGAATCAACAACAAGAGTACCACTGAACCCTTACCAATGGCAGGACCTGAAGGAATTTTTAAAATTGAGCAAAGTGGGTTTCCAGGCGACAGACCCACCTGAAACCAGTACCACGATTATCCACTAATATTGGATCATCAGAATCGAATGCCGTTATTTTGTTTCAAACCCACCACTATGATAGGGAGAATTTTTGATCGGCCCTTGCTGACTAGGTTCATTGCATCAGTTGTGGAAATCCATTATTAGGGGAGCACATACATATCCATATGCGATAAGCATACATACTGCGAATCAATCAAGCATTAGTTGGATCTTCAAGTTGTATACAGCACGGACTTACGCTTGTACACTGTAGATGAGTACAACCTGTGGTGCATGTGTGGGGCGGATTACAAAGCGCAGGAAATACAACTTACATCGATGACTAACTGAAGCTGAATGAGCCCATCAGTATCATAGTAGACGCTACACGGATCTCAAAGGTAGGAACCCACTTTGAAGCTCCATACAAGTTCTGTGAGCGCACTGATATTCGCGTAGTTGGTCACCAAATAAAAATAGACGGAATGGACGATCAAGGCCAGGTGCAGAGCATCAAGTATACTAGGGGATGACGTAATCTGGACGCACTCGATGATGGCAACTTGAAGGGACACATACCAAAGCCAGATGACCTAACGTAGCATCAAAAGCTGAACTGACAAAAAGGAAGTATGGACGTACAGCCAACTTATGGAATGATAACCCCCTGCACGCCTGTAAGTAGATGAAAGCTTGCACATTACTCAGACCAAAGAGGCTATTCGGGGAAATAGGTATGTTAGGACGACAGAAGTCAGTGAAGCGCTGAGCTTTGTGAGCTAATGTTTACTGACACTGCTGCAAGGGTGACCCCAATAAAAAGTGCCCCCAGCGTGTTCCCGACGTCGATGTGTAGGAAGTCCTGCGTTGAGGAAGACATTTTAATGTTGACTGAAGTTGAACTCATTCGGCCAGTAGGAATGACTATATATCCTGCAGCCACATGATAAGGACAACGAGGTCAGCGAAGGTCGGATTGTCAAGAAGCAATCTGAACACACGAGCGTACCTGTCGAAAATTTAACATCAGTGTAGGGATCATTTGCATGTGACATGAGAACCATTCATTGCTAGGCACAGTCGCCGGCGATATCTGATAACCTTGCTCACAGCATTCTCAATGCTCACACTGAGTGACTTCCCGTAAGAATTTACACAAACAAGTTGTCTGTAAAAGTTTGGCCGCTCGACATCGGCTAATCTACGACAGAATCTGTAAACCGTAAGACTCAGCAAGACAATGGACCGAGGGGTAGCTACAGGTAGCTACCCTTCCATAGATTGACAGATTTACAGACAAGTGCGAGACGGTGAAGTGACGGTGGCCAACCGTTTGACAACTACTTTCCAAATCCAGCGCGGCTATTCGGCCAAGGTCTGTAAAACCTTACGGGCATGATTCGGGGTTAATCCTGGTTAATCCTTACGCCTCATGCCTTAGCCTTAGCCTTAACCAAATAACCGCGCTGATACCTGTCAAACGGCAGGCCCGTACCCAAGCAGAGGTTTCAGGAGGTTTCAGGCTGTTTGAGGGCAGTCCCTGAGGGCACTTAAGTTAGGACAGACTCGGGACCTTAGGATAGACATTCAAACCCTGTTGTGTCATGGCCAAACCTTATCGATTATGCTAGGTTAACCGTACGTTGCAACGTTGAGGGATACTATCCCTTCCGGTGCAATCGGCACCCCACAGAAGTCGGCAGGTCACACATTTTGGCGGGAAAACGTGACACTTTTGTTACAATTGGTCACTGACTCACAGGCAGTCACACAAAACCCTGCGAAAAAGCGTGACTGCCGACTTTTGTGGGATGCCGATTGCACCGGAAGGGATAATAAGGGTTGTGTTGGATTTGAATTGATGTCGTGTGGCTTTTGCAGTGATTAGGCATAACACACCACACCGCATGCATGCGCATCTGAAGAGGTACGAGGGGTACTGTAGAGCCTGGTCAAACGGTTTCTCTCGCACTTCTCTGTAAATCTGCCAATCTGTGGAGGCCCCAGATGAGTCGTAACGCACTACAATTTTGTCTGATTCGGGCAATTTTCTTTTTCTTAAATGGCTCGCTCTGGAATCAACCCAGAATTACATAATTGTGACCCGGATCATTTGTGTTCAAGTTGTTCCTGGTCCGACATCGTCTTGCTGAGTCTTACGGTCTCTTACGGTTCACTGATTCTGTCCGTAAATTAGGCGATGTCAGGCGGTCAGACTTTTACAGATAAGCTTTACTCGACTCCAGTACTAACTATGATCTGCGAGTGCGATGATACAGTATTGCAAACTGCTGCACTGTTCATTCGCCGAGGTGGTCGATATATCATAATACCTACCTATGGGCTTGAACCTAATCTGGCGTACCTTGCTTCTTGAAGGTGAATATCAATTTACAATTTCACATGCATACCAGAAATCACCAGATGCTGTGGCGGTACAATAAGCCAGCTGGTCACGAGCCTCTGCATTGAATTCGAAATCAACATGCCGCGCATCCTCATGGCGAGGTAAACAGGCGCGTGAAGTGTGAAGAACAACATAGTATAACCCCAACAAAGTCCGCAAAGGTCCACAAATGCGCCCATTAGATGCATATTGTGGCATAGCAATCCATCCATTCACAGCTTCGATCTCGGCCGTACCAAGTCACGCGCCCGATCGCGCAGCACGCGACGCAGCAGCTTCCCACTCGGGTTTTTTGGAATTACGTCTATAAATTCCACCCCCCCAGTAAGGTGTTTATATGCGACCTTGTTATCTGCCACGTGCTTTGTGAAAAACGGTCAGGACTGAATCATACGACAATAAGTACGAGCTAACCTTTTTAATGGATGTTTTGACCCTTTCGGCTTCAGTAGGATCCGAGGCGACTCTCTTGGCTGCGTTAGGACGAAGTACGACGAATGCCACCGGAAGCTCCCCGCTGTAGCTATCGAGAATTGACGTCACGCATGTGTCCGCAACATCAGGATGATCAAGAAGACAGCCCTCCAACTCTGCAGGAGCGACTTGGAACCCTTTGACTTTCATGATTTCCTGCCGGAAACGTTAAAGATGCCGAACTCGATATAGGACAGGCGCATGACGCACCTTCAGCCGATCCACGATGAAAACTTCATGGTCCTCGCTTATAATGACTTTGTCGCCAGTGTGCAGCCAGCCATTAACGAAGGTCTCCTTTGTCCTATTCGGCGGTAGCTAAGCTCAACACCAGCCTATGACATGGACGATTACTTACGCTTCATCATTGTTCAGATATCCCAGCGCTGCAGACGGAGTCTTCACCTGAAGCTCTCCAGGTTCGTTGAATCCCGCTAGGGTTCCATCATCTTTGACGACCCTGGCAACGACACCAGGCACCAGGCGTCCGGCACTGCCGGGAACGCCAAGTTTACTGTCCACGGAAAACATTGTGGTAGTGGCTGTCGACTCCGTCATGCCTGGAAAATGATGACAAAGAGGTGGTGAGGGTCAGAAAGTAGTCCTACCATAACCTTGACCTATCTGCGCATTCGGCAGAATCTTCACCAGCTGGTCAACAAGAGAGGCGGAGAGAGGAGCAGCTCCACAAATCAGCCACCTGACACCATCGAGGTTGTAGTTCTTCACAGCAGGGTGCTGCTAGAAGTATCAGACCGATCGGTTGATTAGCAGAAAGGTTGGTGCTGACCTTGCAAAACAACACGATCTGAGGCGGTACCAATCTTTGTACAAGTCAGGATTCCTATGGCTGGGTCTGGGAATGGTGACGACTCACTTAAGATGCGTTATGCGATGTCTCACAATACTCTCTAGGAAGTCCGTAAAGTGGAACTTGGGTATTACCACAACTGAGATCTGCGTGGGGTTGAGACAAGATACATGGGGAGGAATCAACAGAACCTTACGCCGCAAAATGGCATGAAGTGAAGCTAAGGTAATCGTGTTTAAGCATGACAATCAAAGAACGAGTTGTTGAGATCAGACGTACTCCTAGTACCAGTCCATAAATATCTTGTAGCGTTGCACATTTCAGTTTGTTGGACGATAGGCAATGAAGAGAGCCTACATACGGAAGAAGGGTAGCACTTTACAAAAGACAGTCAGCGACGTGTGATTACCCCTATAAAAACATACCTCCGGCGGCTATATCCCCTGGTCGAAACCTCTGTTCTTCCCAAGGGGCATAGTTCTTGTTAACCTTCTGCGACTCGGCCATCTGAATCACGTTCATGATAGGACCAAAGTGTGATATTGCGACGGCCTGTCGCGACCACAGGTATGAGATTCCCTTCAGTCCCTCCCAGTCTAAAGCTTGTCACACCTTCGGTTTTCCTGTTGTGCCACTCGAAAAACTGAGGAATGCGACTTTCGTTTTCGCCTCTCCCTTCCGCAGCCTTCGCTCAATGAAATTTGGCTCGCTCCGCAGCCCTTGCTGAATCAGAGTATCTACCGTTATCTGATTTGACTCATCCAACGTGATAACGTGATCGGATGGCAAACCGGCAGCCCGAGCAGCAGCCAACGCAGTGTCCAAAGAAGAGGAATGCGCGATGATCACAGACGCATGAACCACCTTAAGTTGATACTGCAAGTCGTGGATATTATTAGCTGGGTTTGCGCATCTGTGATAGAAGCCCGACGATGATTAGATAGGTTCGAAAATATCATAGTGTGCATAACATACGACACGATACCACCTAGTCGATGCGTTGCCCATATGGCGACCGCATAATCTACCATGATTAGTGAGTATGACTAGAAGTTACTGACACTCGAATAATGACCATACCAATGTGGTTTGGGCCTGAAGATGACCACTGAGGCAAAGCCAATGAGTTTCGAAGTTCTATATGGGCGCCTAAACATTGCACACACGTACCCGAATCATCCTCCTCTAAACCGGGATCGTCAAGATAAGCGGATACGTTTAGGACTTCTACCACGACTTACTGACACGAAACCGCAGACTCAGGCCATTGGCAAGCCCATAAGTCCTTGCCCGGATCTTGGATGTAAAGTGTTGGTGACGTCACATACCCAGCGAGGATATCGCAGTAGTACCACAACTCACCTCTTCATATCCCACCCCTCGTCCACTGGCGTCCTCGATGAACCATGGCACATGGCTCGGTCGAATGGGCCTCAATGAATGAGACGAGTCGAGAAAAACTGGGGTAAAGTAAGGTCGTCTGGAACAGACGTCTCCAGACTCGGACCATAAATTTCAGGCATGAATGGAGGCTCGGAAGTGGGAACGTTGTAGAGAGAGAAGGAAACTGAGCGCGGGATGGCGATTTATGTTACGGGATGTTGAAACTGTACTTACGAACAACGTGTCCGGGAGGATATTCAAGCGGTTGGGCCAGGAACTGCTAGGAACCGTATCGTCACGGCAAGCTCGGTTCCGGTGAGTACTTGAGTGTCCAACTTGAAACGGGTGCTAAGGGGGAGCCAGCGCACTGACTTGGTTCGCAGTTCAGTATTTCAAATTTGTACACGGTGGGTGGAAATTCTACTATCTTAAATCCGCTCGTGAAAAAAGACAAACATGGGCAGCAACAGCTCCCGACAAACTACTATCTCGCAGATAAATACAACAGAACGTCAGAGGTATTAGTTTAGTCTGGGAAGTCGATCAACGTACGCCGACAAGTGTGATGTCGCATGTAATGATCATACGTATATGTACTACTGAATGTCCTTTGGTTCAAGACATGGTCGCGCCGCTTATTTCTCCTTCGGCTCCTCGGACACCTTTACTTAGATCTAACATCTGTGCCCGCGTCTCACCCAACATTTCGTTACTTCGTCCGCCACCCGCTTGGCCTCATTACCCTCTCGCTCCTCGCGACCTCCAATAGGTTCGAGCAGCATGACATGTTCATGAGAGGTGCGTATTTTCCTCCTGTCGTTTTCATCTGTGGCTGTTATCATGCTGTTGATTCATTCTTTTCGGCATTGGGTGCGCAATGATATTCATTTATCATAGATTGCCATTACAGAATCAAACATATCACAGCTTCGCCTTGAGCTCTTCTGCCCTCAATTGCCGGGCCTGGTCACGAAGCACCCGTCTTAGTAGCTTTCCACTTGGATTCTTTGGTATCACGTCTATAAATTCTACGCCCCCCGCTAGACGCTTGTACGCGACCTTGTTGTCTGCGACGTGCTGAACGACGACGTCAGCCTGGCTGCCATCACTTTGAAAATAGCCGAACCTTCATTATAGAAGCCTTTACTTTGTCTGCTTCGCGAGGGTCTTTCACCACACGCTTCGCAGTGAATGCATGAAGCACGACGAACGCCAATGGAACCTCGCCGCTGTAGTCAGTCAGGTACGGGCACGACACACGCATCTGCGACGTCAGGGTGATCTAGAATACATCCCTCTAGCTCGGCAGGAGCTACTTGGAATCCTTTGACTTTCATAATTTCCTGACAAATAGATCAGCTACTGCAACAGGTGCTTGGAGAAGAATACCTTTAATCGATCAACGATGAACACTTCCTTGTCTTCACGTATGATGACCTCGTCTCCAGTGCAAAGCCATCCATCGACAAATGTCTCATTTGTTGCCTTTTCGTCATTCCAGTATCCCAGCGCCAAGGAAGGTGCCTTGACTCTCAATTCACCTGGCTCATTGAAGCCAGCCAGAGAACCATCATGCTTGACTACTCGGGCAACTACACCTGGAAGTAACTGTCCAGCGCTACCTGGGACACCTATTTTCTGATCCACCGAATACATTGTAATTGACGTAGATGATTCGGTCAGCCCTGGATTGCAGGTGCAACGAAATTAAGTGTCAAGGGAGCAAGAATTAGCAAACCTACCATAACCTTGACCGATCTGTGCGTTGGGGATTACTTTTCATGAGCTGGTTAACCAATTCAGCTGAAAGAGGTGCAGCGCCGGAGATCAAGAATCGAATGCCACTCAGGTCATAGTCCTTGACTGCTGGATGCTGGAATTATATTTGTCAGCGTGCAGGAATCAACTACCCGTCCATTTACTGACCTTGCAAAGCAGTACGATTTGAGGCGGAACAAGTCTGGGTAATCGATATGTTAACAACAAACGTATTTTTCAACGGCGAGAAGACTGATTCTCACGTCAGGTGAGTGATACGGTGCCTCTCTATGCTCTTCAAGAAATCTGTGAAGCTGAATTTTGGAATGACTACCATCGACATCTATAGAATAGCCCTGGCGTTAACCCTCGAGATGACACGACATGATGGACTTACTCCGAAAAACGCCGCCGCGCAAATCTACTTCAGGGATCAATGTCCGATTCTAAAGACACCTATAGGAAGCTTGTGCTCACGGAGAATACAAGACCATAGATATCTGCCCAATGCATGTTTTCGACAACACACAAGACATGCAAGGAACAGACGTACGGAAGAAGGGGAGCACTGAGTAATAGTAAATCAGATGTAACCTCAAGACTGCCCGGACAAACGCATACCTCCAGCAGCTATGTCACCTGGTCTGAACCGTTGCTCCTCCCAAGGAGCATAATTCTCGGTCACCTTTGTATACTGCGCTATCTGTATGACGTTGACAATAGGTGCATAATGTGCAATGACTACTGCCTATTCATTGTTTTATGCATCTGCTCAATTTCGTGCGTGTAGTCAACTGCGTACCTTGGGTCTACCTGTTGTGCCACTGGAGAAGTTTAGGAACGCGACCTTGGTCTTTCCCTCGCCCTTCTTGAGTCTTCGTTCGACAAATGCAGGTTCGTTGCTGAGTCCAAGCTGAATGATACTCTCTACAGTAGGCTGAGTCGATTCGCCAAAGGTAATAACTCGATCAGAAGGTATGCCGGCCGCACGTGCAGCATCGAGAGCCGTATGAAAGGAGGACGGATGCGCAATTATCAGAGTTGCTTTCACAACCTGGATCTGGTATAGAAGTTCCTCTGTAGTATATGCCGGATTTGCGCCGCTTGTAACGTGGTCGGTCGCATCAGAGGGTAAAAATATCATCATTGGGTGTGCTCACGAAACAATTCCACCCAGTCGGTGCGTAGCCCATATTGCGGGTGGATAGTCTGTGACAGGCACGGTGAACTAACGCTGACGCGGGAATGGAGAGGAAACCTTACCAACGTGATTAGGACTAAAGATAAGGACTATAGACCAATCAGAAAAAGGGATGTGACTGAACCGGGTCGATTGAACACCTACCAACATCATCCTCTTCTGCACGTATCACAGTTAGGAACACAAAACCACTCAGGCACGTCAAACACGTACTAATACCATAGCGCAAGGTAAGTCCATTGGCAAATCCGAAGGTTCGTGCACGGATCTTCGAGTTGCAGACAATGGACATGCACCAGGGTCAAAATCGCTACTGCATCATGACTGGTAATAGATATCACGCACCTCGTCCAAACCAATGTTCCTCCCAGTCTCATCCTCAATTAACCACGGTGTATTGGTTCGGACCGGCCTACGTGGATGATGGGAATCGAGGATGAACTGGGGGAGTGTCAAGTCGTCGGGGACCACTGTGTCAAGCGGTTCACCAAATATCTCAGGCATTACTATCTACTACAAGAGGGCACAATCTGAAAAGACTTTGGGTAGTTCGGGAAATCATTGGTTGACATCTTTCAGACTATTATGGTCGTAACGTACTTATTATCATTGGCCGCACATTTCGATACGTGAATGTCGTAAGTGCGGGGAAGTGCGGTCAGAACCCCCGGTCACACGACGGTCATGCGGGAGTGGCGTGCCGCCGCAACATATGTACTGGCTCTCAGGCCTGGATACCGCAACATTGGAACAATTCATCTACAGAGTATTAGAGCTCCTGACCCGGCCGATTAACACAAGATGGTCGATATTGGTACATAGGTGTACATGTGATGTACAAGGCACTCGCAAATATCGTGTCATAGCTTCGCTTTGGGCTTCGTCCGCATCTCCCGGGCTTCGGCTCTTAGCACCCTCCTCAATAGTTTACCGCTTGGGTTCTTCGGAATAACATCAATAAACTCAACACCGCCGGCAAGTTTCTTGTAGGCAACTTTATTGTCCGCAACGTGCTGTAAAGTTGAAACATCAGTACGACACGTTCCCTGATGTTCTAAGCACTAACCTTTATAATGGACGCCTTGATCTCGTCCGAGGCGCTCGGGTCTTCTCCGATACGTTTTGCGGCCTGAGGGCGGAGAACGACGAATGCCAATGGCAATTCGCCGCTATAATCATCTGGTATTCCAACCACGCACGTATCAGTTACATCGGGGTGGTTCAGAATGCACCCTTCGAGTTCGGCAGGTGCGACCTGGAATCCGCGGACCTTCAACATTTCCTGTGGGACAGCTCAGTCAAGCGAGACAGAGTTCTAAAAGTCAAGAAACCTTTAGACGGTCAAGGACTACGATTTCACCCTTGCGGTTCATCTTCACCTCATCGCCCGTACGAAGCCACCTGACAGAAGAATGTTACGATTAGTCTCCAGCTGATTGACAGAAAATTACTCGCCCATTTACAAAAGTTTCCTTCGTTCTAATTATATCAGGGTGAATACGTCAGTTGAAACAAGGAAGATGATCACATACGCTTCAGGGTTGTTTGCATAACCAAGCGCCAGCGACTGTGTCTTCACAACGAGCTCGCCAGGTTCGTCGAAGTCCGCAAGAGTGCCATCTGGTTTCTCCACACGGCCGATGATACCGGGAAGGAGTTGACCAGCACCACCACTTAAGTCACATTTCTTATCGAGTGCACAAGTGGTTATGACAGTGGATGATTCGGTAGTGCCTGTGGCCGATGGAATGAAACGTGGATACGCGTGCTCCAGAGATGGACATACCGTAGCTCTGCCCAATGTCGGCGTTTGGGAATATCTGAACGAGCTGCTCCATTACTTCACGAGACAGGGGCGCTGCACCTGAGGTAACGTATCGAACATGGCTAAAATTGTAATCCTTGACGGCTGGATGCTAAGTGACGAGCACACAGATAGGTAAGTGACCTGACCATCCTAGAGTTACGACTCGCTAACCTTGCACAACAACACGATTTGTGGGGGGACCAGCCTAAAGGGATCGTTCAGGTGAGGTCAAAAAAGGCCGAACCATGACGTACATAAGATGGGTAATACGGTGCCTGATTATACTCTTCAAGAACTCTAGAAAGTTGAATTTCGCTGTCAAGACAACCGTCATCTAGATGTACTTCAGTCAGTATGCAGCTGCAGATTTGGGGGTGTATCGACGCACTCCGCAGAAAAATGCATAATGGGTCTACAAGAAATTCAGCAATGAAATAGTAACCAAAGTCAAATGAGCTCGGACATTGAACACCAGTCCATAGATATCTGGAAAAAGCAGGTTTTTTTTTTAAAAAAAAAAACATAATGACGTTAGAAGGGTGGTAATGGCTCACGATATAGAGGAAGCACTGCGCAGTTAATTAAATGGAGCCCTTCGGAAAGACAGCTACACACGCACCAGCACAGCACACATCACCAGGTTTAAATCTCTGTGCAGCGTAGTCCTCACCGACTTTGTGATGCGTAGCAACCTGAATGATATTTGCAATTGGCGCAAAATGGGGTATTGCGACGGCCTGATGTATACCATGTGCAAGTTACATCGACATGATGCATGTCCTTGCAAAATACGCGCTCACCTTGGGATGACCAGTTGTCCCGCTGGAAAAATTCAGAAAGGCTACCTTAGTCCTCCCTTCCCCAGGAGCAAGTCTCCGTTCCGTGAAGTGTGGAGCACTCGCAAGACCCTGCGAAACCATACCTTGCACAGTCACTCTCTGCGCGGCATCAGCACCCTCAACATCAAAAAGAATGACGCGATCTGCGGATACACCCGCTGCATGCGCAGACAACAAGGCCACTTTAAGCGAGTCCGGATGCGTGATGATGACGGCTGCTTTTACTGTATTGATTTGATACACGAGTTCGTCCACGGTGAATAACGGGTTAGCACCCCTTGTAAGTGCGTCTCAGAATGTTTTAGGTAAATTAGAGGAACATGAGCATACGACATGGCAGCACCCAGTCTATGAGCTGCCCAAATAGCCACAAGGTAATCTGCGAATTCATACATCAACCCAGACATACGGCTGCATGTCATGGAGCCGGCTCACGTACCCACATGATTTGGGCTGTAGATCAACACTATGGTTGGCAGAATGAGGCAGTCATTAGTACTTGCAAGGGGTTAGCATTGTGGTGGTGTCATTACCAACGTCGTTCTCCTCTGTATGGAGGGAATAATCAGTATGTAGCAGTCAGTACCATGAAAATGCAGAGAACGCACGGATGTTGTAGCGGATACTCAACGCATTAGCCAGGCCATACGTCCGAACTCGGAGCTGCGAAATATACAATCAGCCATGGTAAGCATTGACGGGAACAACAGTTTATATCGTGCACACGCCAACTTCTTCTGTGCATTACCCCGTATTTGCTGGCAGGCACACTCACCTCCTCAAGTTCAATATTTCTCCCACTCTGGTCGTCAACAATCCAGGCACCACTCTTGCGGACAGGCTTTCTGACATGCTCCGCATCCAACACGAACTGCGCGAGCGTGAGGTCGTCAGGGATGTGAGGGAGGGTTCCTGCGGGCGACACGACTTCAGCCATTCTCTATCGACCAATCCGAAAGCCAAGAACGATAAGCGAAAACAAGGAAAGACGACGTGCGCTCTGTAACGTGGACTCCCATGCTTGTCTTTATGGAGTCCCCATGCGTCAAATGCCAACTCACATGATAACTTCGCGCGGCCGAGCTATTTCGATGATTGGGCGCCTATATATCATTTGTGGCGGATCAATATAGACTTTCAAGTGAGGTGTGTCAGTACAGCAAACAATTGAATGAGTCATAGGTACTAAATGTATGGGTGGTATGCTGGCGCATTACAACCCTCGATTCCATGTGCCTTGACACGGAGGCCAGAGGTACATGTTATGTACGACATCCCAAGCCCGTTGTCACCCGAGTAATCTCAACGCAAGTCCCTGCGTACAGAAGGGCAGTTTTGCGCACGTAATCGGGGGAGCATATCACACCCGTGCTGTCAACGTCACCTCAGCGTCCAAATTATGATCCCTTTCGAGTTCCTCACAACCAGGTCCAGTATGAGCCCACTTTATTCGCTGCTCTCCCCACCATCGCACCATATATCCCTTCTCTCTGTCACCAACGCGCTCTTTTATCTCCGCAAAGAGCGCGTCAATCAGCTCCGTCTTCCTCTGTTCCTCGTGAGCTGCTTCGATAACAGAACGGATGGGATCTAGCAAGCGTGGGAGCAAGGCCAGCGGTACCGATGGCACGCACGAGATAAGAGTAAGGTGAAGCCGATGTTCACGCTCGCCGTCATGCTCGGAAGTGGATGCAACAGCAGTCAGAAGGCAGTCGATGCAAAACCACGCAAGAGACAGATCGGCAGCAGATGCTGCACTCCGAACGAGAGCAGCAAAGGCTAGCCGAAGTTGCAATGAGCTGAGTCTGCCCTGCGCTGAATTCTGTGATAGATCGACGTGGTCAGTGTTGTACAAGAGATAGTCACGCGACCATTTACATCTATTAAACAGTTGGCATAAAATGGCACGATTTTCTTCGTGAACCCGCTCCCCTGTTGCGAAGTCGATTCCCTAGTCTTCTGCGCATGCGAAGCGAAGATGGCGAGGACGACACTGTGCGCGGATTCGAACGTCTCGCGGTGACTAGCGTCAGACAGGTGCCTACCGCGTGTTAGGGGTAGATTACTACATGTGTGAAGGATGAAACTCACGGAAGACACGTAGGAAATACGAGCTCCTGAATCGTCAATTCGCTCAGCACAGGAACAAGTTGCTCGATTGCTGAAAGCGCAAAGGCCTCTTTCGCTTGATAGAAAGGATGAGCCAGAAGTGGCTGCTGACCCGATTCAACGACACAGAGATCTCGAACGTATTTGTCGCTCTCAGTTACATCATTTCCGAGAACGTCGAGTGCAAGGTAAAATAACCTCTTTAGCTCATTGAAAGCACCGTGACCTGCACCACCAAACTGCGTGATAACAAATGACAAGTGTGAGAGCGTTTGCAGGACAGTTACCGCAAGCATCGAAGTCGACGGTAGAACCACGGAGGTGGAAGGGATATAGACAAGAGCAGAGAGACCTGCTTCTGTGATCATAATCACGCTGAATAGGAGTGTTTTCAAAGTCGTCCATATGGCGGCTGTAACATCCCTGGCGTCTGGTGCTAAGTATGGATGAGCGCTGAACGGCTATTACTTCAACGAGGCTCTCACACAACGAGTTCTGGTCTGTAATGCCAGATAGTGGAGTCGGAAACCAGTCGGTTTCAACGTGGGCAGTAATAGAGTTGAGTTTCTGGTATGCTTCCGAGACCAGGGGCAGTGCCACATTTGGCCTATGGTCTACAAAGAGCGACACGGTTCTAGCGCACAACTTCGATATTGAACCGATGTAAGCCATCGCAGTTGAATTTAATGATTTCTTGATGGATTCTGAAATTGAACTGTCTGGCTGTATGAATGTTAGTTTAGTGAGATATATCATACGCTGGCTACTGACGGGAATGTGAATAGCGAATTCTGGCTTAGAACATAAAGAAGACTGGAGGGAAGATAGGAACCTTCCGCCATTAAACGTATCCTCAATGGTATGCATAATCAATCTTAGTAGGTGCTGATGGCACATTAGTAAAAGCGAATTGTTCGTGTGAGCGGACTCACTGAAAGGGGGAGTGCAGTAAATTTCTCGGAGGGCACCAAGAGAAGGGACTGAGAAGCTATGATGAGTGACAATGCAAGGGCATCGGCTATAGGTGCATTAGTAGAGCAGTTACCAATACTCTAAATACGCACCTGATTCAGCAGCAGAATGAAATTCTTTCCCCCATGAATCGGACGTCGAGAACTGGTCAATGACGTCCGCAAACGTCATAACCAGTTCATCTTCGGCTATACCCTTCACGTCTCGCTTCTTCGCTGGCAAATGTTGCAGGATATCCTCAAGGCCAAGAAGGAGTCCACTACAGCAGGCTAATCGTATGATGGCATGTCCACCTTCGAGACCTTGAAGGATAGCAAGGGACCAGACGTTGAGCTGAGTATCTAAGCTCGGAGAAAATAGTCCGCTTGAGTCCGCTTTCAGCGCCTGTAGTTTAGAGTGTACTGCATGTCTTAAGGATGTACTGAGAAGTTCTAACTTTGAATGCGAAAACGGAAGGAAGATGGGGCTGCTAACAATAGTGGCAGCCAGAGGTGTTGGAGAAGGATGAACATTGGCTAGGTAGTGGACGATGAGGGCCTGGATGGTCGGCAATGGAGTTTTGGTGGTATTTGACTTCCCCAAGCTGCTGAGTAGAAGGGTATGCCCCCGGTCCAATGGTAATGCCATGTCGCACGAAGAAAACTGCAAAGCTAGTACTTGTTGCTTGCTGGATGATCTGGTCAATGTGGCTTCTCAGGACTGCTCGACTCGGTGCACGTGAAGCGTCTATTTCAAAGAAAGTTAAGTTCTACTTACAACTGAAACGAACGTCTATATGTCGCCTACCGGTTAGACTTGATCGCGCTTCATTATTATCACAAGGTCTCGTTTTTTTTTGTTCAGATCTCTTTCTTCTAAACGTTTCTTCTGATATGAATTATAATATGAATCTTCGAGTCTGCTTTCGTTCGGGGAACGCTCTAATTGCATTGGTTCCGATAACTTATCCTGGCTGACAAGTGCCTTAACCCACATTCATATCCCAACGTAGCTTTTTCCCTCTTGTTCTCCCGTGCTTCTAGACTCACGACCCTCGTCAGCTGGTTGTCGCCTGGAATCCAACGCTCCACTGATATCTACTTATCATCACAAAGCTCATCCAACACTTTGCGGCTAACGATTGTAAATCGGCTCTGGGCTGTTCTAGGGTGACCGTCGTCCTCCTACCCCGCCGATGAAAACGGAAAATACGGTCCAGCTTACTCGACTTCTACTTCGACATGTTTTACGGAGTTACTGATGAGGACAAACTCTTCCGATTCCCCGAATCTCACATCAAATTTATCCCCATCGATCATCCGATGGCAGGCTTCGCTCAAGTTTTGGCTTGCGTGACCGGGCGCGACCCTGGATTGTGGGTGAACCGAATATCTTTGAACTCAGCGTGAAAAAATTGGCAGTACGTAGTATCTGAGAAACTCACAAGATGAGTGTTTCTCCGGTGGCATCACCAGATGGCAGTGAGTGGTAACTCTGGTGGGACCTCGCCGTGTGGTTCAAATTAATCTCTGTGAACGAGTACTCGAGGAATTTTTGTGCCTTGATATACATATAGCAGCCAATTGGACCCTCTGCCGTATGATTTGAGTTGCAAGGTCTCTCCCTCTGAGCTGTGCTAATCCCCAGGAGACTGCGGTATACCTATTTCCATGTGATGGCCATGATCACCGGCGCTATGAAACTACAAACTTTTTTGACACGATGAGTCATGACATGGATGACATCTTGATGAACTAAGAAGCATAAATGAAGGTCTGGCTGTGGGTTTCAGTGTAACTTCACCGAGGGAATTAGATTTTATTATGTTATGAATAACGCGAGGCTGATTCCCAAAACGCGCGGACAACTAGAGCCGTGCGCGAACAAAGGAAACGTATAATTATTATGTAAGTCGGGGTATTCAGGGTCTTTGAGAATTCAGCACACTCACCTTTTGCAACGCTCACTACAGAACCTTGGCTCTGTTCATTCCCTGCTCGTCGTCCCCTGCGTCATTCCTGTCGCTGCTGTCGTCGTCGAACCCATCGTCGTCGTCGCCCTCGACGTCGTCAAGGACATATATTCCCGCTTCCTTGTTAGTTGGACCGTTCCCCCCAAGATTCAAGGTCATAAAGCAACCATAATATATCTCACCTCGTCCCAGTCATACCAACACTTTCCTTCTGTCCCTTCTTGAAGAAACGGGCGGTTACATCTCAGGTTTTCATTCAAAATCTGCAACTCTATCTTCTTCTGCGATCACATTCCTGCTGCAATGGTTCCTAACCCATCCCAGAACTCCCCTTGGCCAGCTGTGACACCTCCACCATCGCCATCAAAACGAAAGAGGGAACCTAATGTGGGATCGTCTTGGTACCCATCGCTGGAAAAGAGACAAGGAACCACCATCTCGAACTATAGTGCTGTCCGTGCGTGTACAATATAGTTATGCGAGGTCCCGGACGCGAGCAGTCGTGTCTCCCTCATTATTCGTATCCTATGCTAACCTCTTGTCTTTGTTGTGCCAGAGGCCGCCAAGACTACATGTGAACTATACGCTGATAATAGTCAGGTGACTTGCTATCCAGAAGCAGGTGAAATCGTGTATCAGCATGACTGGGCAGCCCTTGTTTGTGAGTATTTCAACGTTTCATCTTCCCTCTGTTGAAATTGACATCATCGCAGGGAATAGCAGACGGCCGCAACTCACGCAGCTCAACATCGTCCAAATATACTTGTTTAATGCCGATACGAACGAACCCATCTTCAATTACACTACAACGAATCCAACTGGTAACGCCGGCGAGAATAGTACGGAAGTAGACGATACCTGGTTCGGAGACAAAGGCAATTCGTGGACGCCAGGGCAGAATTTCTCATATCCATTTTATTGGATTGTGACCAATCAGAATGGCCTGGATGGCTCTCAGACCACCAATCCCACGTTCACAGCTATTCGTGCGTTCCTGTCGCGCAACAGTTTACGCCTCCACTAACATGTTTGTGAAGAAACCACGTATTTAGATGCTGTTGTTTCTTCCATGCAATCTTCGTCATCTGCAGCCGCCGCGTCGTCATCCCTCGCCGCCGCATCATCATCATCTGCGTTGGCATCTAGCTTACATGGATCGTCATCTGGGATATCGTCGTCAACTCCATCGGGAAGTGTTCAATCAAACAACGCAAATGCAGGTTTTCCTCATTGGGCAATAGCAGTTATTGTGGTACTGGGATTTCTCGCCATCGCAGCCGGGGGCGTCTTAGTTTGGTTAATTATGCGCCGCCTACGAAGACGTGAGCAGCTCTCGAATCGAGGGTCCATGGGTTCTTCGTCTCCGATGATGGCTAACGCCCAGAACTCCAACTCTCCTCAACTACCGTTGTTGGGTGCTGGTTTGGTGGGTGCGGTGGCAGGCCGGACATCGTCAGAACAACATCGTCCTGCATCTATCGTATCTCCGGATGGTGCATCTGATGTCTCACGGACACACTCGGCAGGTGACACCGGCCCATTTTCAGGAGCCGATGCAGCCATCATGGCGGATGCATTTAGGAAGGCACTACGCAAACCTGATTTTGCAGGGCCCCCTGTCGAGGAGGCCGAGGAACACAGGGATGATGCGATCATGAATCGTGAATTGGCAGAAGAAGGGCGGGATATACGTAGTGTTAGCTCATCACGAGGAGTTAGAGTGGAAACTCTGAGCGAGGCTGGTGACACAGTGCAAGATCACTAGGATTTCTTGTGCGCTTTATTTTATTTTATTTTACTTTCGGCTTCTCAACGTTGGTTGTATATTTTCTCGGATACCTGTTGCAGTCTTCACGTTGTTGTCACCCCTTCATCACCGTGTAGTTTGCCCCTCTACTTGCCCTTCTGACCCGCATAAGTCCACTTCTCTAGTCTCCGCTTTTCCACCCACCACCCACCACCCTCTTCGTACCTTCTTCCTTCATTGCAAGGCTACTTTTTTACCATTCTTCCGTTGGCATTGTGGTTCGCGGTGATTTCTGGTAGTTGCACTTTACTTTTCATTCGGACCCCACCCCCCTTGCCCTGCTCTACTACTCCCAATCCTTGCCACCGTATTTCCCCACGGACACCGTCCTATCATTCCTTGCACCCACACACGGCATCCACCACCGTTGTTGCATATACTTGTCATTATGTCTTCCCACCCCTGCCCGTATGTCGCCCGCGAACCACATGCCTCCTCGTCAAACTGCTCACGTTCTTTTTCAACAACCAAACTTCGGCATGCATGTGGACCATGCGAGCTGGGACGGACGCTCCCTTACCTAGGGAAGACGGACGCGCACTTGGATTTTTTAACTCCCCGAACGCTTTTTCATATATCTTTACGGTCCTCGAATTCCCATTTGTTTTTTTTGCTCGTGCCAAAACCTTGTTGACCGTATATGCCGTCTGGGTTACCATACGACTAGACAGATTCTCCTTTAATAATGATGACGATGAAACGATCGCAAGCGAAGTACGGGATGTCCGATTTGCATCTGGAAGGGAGACGGACGTTTCTATCATTGGGACTGGATCGGGGTCTGGGCTTGATTTCTTTGGTGTTGACGTTGAGGCCTGAGGCTCTAAGCCGTACAAGCTCTTTTTTTTCCCGAAAAACACCCGGTTGGAAGCTGGAACAACGTACGTTTGCTGCTCTTCGCATGCACACGCCGGGCAAAGGGTATACCTAAAATAGAACGTTGGGTTTGACTTAGCTGGCAATCTCTGACGATGGGGCGTAAAAATCCACGGTATAATAGAACTCCGTTCGCTGGCAACGAACGATATTGACGAGAATGATAGGCCATCTTCAAATTGGACGCCCAGGGCTATGTACCCCTGGCCAATTAGTGTCAATTATAGCACATGTATTACTGCAACCGCAGGAACAGCGCGAAGGAGGGCGACTGGTAGGGGAGATAAATAGGAATACACCCGTGATGATACTATACACCAGGTTATCTATACGTGAACGAGTCTTTCTAAATGCAGTGTTGGACTCGTCGTATTCAAAAAGTACTGTCCTCGGGGGGTGAGTGGGTGAGTGCTTATATGTGATCGCGCGATGGGTACAATTATGTCTTATTGTTGAGCCGTAAGGTGACGCATAAGCAGTTCATAACTGGCAATTATGTCAATGAAAGTGGAAACGAGCTATGGGCATTTGACGTACGTCAAAAGTGTAACCGCACTGTTCGGCACTGTTCGGAACAGGTTGACTGACAGACCTTTATAGAGCCCCGTCCAGCCCTCTTTCTGGATGATCTTGCGTGTCGTATCAATGATTCCGCGGCGTGCATGCGTTTTAACCATGCCGTCCGAGGATGTATCCTCAGCTATTGGTAATCGGAGCGTCTGCAGCCGTGTGCGTACAACCTCATGTGGATACGTCGCGATGGACGCAGTCATCTTCGCTACACCAGAACATAGCAATATCGTATCGCTTCGTAGTGGCTCATCGGAGTCACCCTCTACGTTTATTTTTGAGATGGTCATGAAAGCGATGCAGAATAGGTAGCTGCCACTCACGCGCCCACATCTTGAGTTTTTCGTATAGAGGAAACTGGACGGCTACATGAGTTATTCCCAAGAGGCTGGGTAGGAGTCCGCGGTAGAACGCGCGGATGCCCTCTGTGCGGTATATTGTCAAGGCTGCATCGAAAGTATGTCGATATCTAACTTCTCGTCTTGATTGTGTCTATTGTATGCATGAACCAGGGATGAAAGCTCGTGAATTTGGTTCCAAGTGCATGATATCGAGATAGAGACTCGCACCATGAAACGGGTTTTGATGACCCATAGTGGGTTGGTGCAGGTTGTGCTAGCAGCGCCGGCGATCATAGCAGAGAGGATGTGGAGGGTCCATGGGTGGTCGCGCATGGCGGGCTGATATCCCTTAGGTTGTGCAGCGGGGTATATTCGGTCATGCTTTTGCACTAGGCCTAGCGGAGGTTCTCCAAAGCGCGTCTTAATCCCGTCATACACCGCAAAGTAGATGGCCCATGTTGGGAGGTACCCCAAGATTGTGGGGCCAAGACCACGGTACATGCCACGTATGCCATCATGTTTGAGGATCGTTTTCACAATGTCTATGAGGTAGAGTCAGGAATGATAAGCGATATGAGAACGGATATGAAGGGGCCGGATAACGAACCAAGGACCCCTTGATAACCCTGCTGTCCTTGGACTTTACGCTGAGCTTGTAGCTTGGTCTTGACGACGTCGAGCGGACAGGTCGCAACGCTGGCGACGAAACCTCCTCCGGCGCCAGCTGTATGCGGAAAGCCGACTTTGCTCAGAAAATGAGGTCGTATGCAGCAGTAATAGCGCACCGATCATGCTGTGTGCAGTCCATCTTGATTTTCGCGACTGCATATCTCTTCCCCGCGAAGGGGGACGCTCGAGCGTTATTGCTTTATGCTGGCGTGACCGACTATATACTGATGGCAGAAGTCTGACCAACCCAATGTTTATTGCCCCAACTATAAGCCGACGCCATGCACACCCGGGTTTTGCCGAGCCATCTACTTGTCCCTACGACACGTTCCGATTTTGATCCTGCTAGTGACACTGAGAGAGAGAGAGAGAGAAATTCTATATTTATATACCGCAACAAACAAAGTGAGCTGTTAAGACGCGGTGCCCTGTTAGGGCTGTGCTGGGGAGTGTTGTAACAGGGTGAGGGATGTAGGTATAGTACGAATAGCCAAGCGGTCCGCGTTTGATGAGTTTTGGTGTGCGTGTGGGCTCGTTTGGTGTCCAGGCTTAGTATAATATGATACACTTTCTCTCCTTCCTCCTCCTTCTGATCTCTCCTCGTCTCCTCCTTCCCTCGTCACTTCCTTCTTTGCCCTTACTCAGGCTTCTGTCCCTCTCCTTTCTTCCCAGTCTCCTTCTCGTTCCAGTGCGACCTTCTTGAATGCGCTGGATTCTTGAATAAACTTCGCTAGTGCCTTTATGCCCTTCTCCGTACCCAAAATTTCGTTGAGTATGATGTTGTGTGATACCTCACGCAGATGGATGCGTTGTCGCGCAAATAGTGGGCAGTCACGTATGATATGTTCTCGTGTTTGACGTGGTTCTCCACATGGGCAGAGGGTGGGTTCGGTTGGAACGAATGCAGCGTAGTATTCTCCCATGAATCCGTGTCCTGTGCGGCATTGTATAAGACGGCCGTATACTTCTCGAGGAGTGTGAGTGAAATGTTGGCGGGGTTTGAGCGTTGGTGGGAGTCGATTTGCGAGAGCGAAGCGTCCAGTCTGTGCTGCCACGTCTCTATTCCAACTCTCTGTCCATTTCTGCAAGATCCCTTCCTTGTTTCTTCGGCGCGCATTTGCATAGGTCGAGTGGTACGAGTCGTTACGTCCAGTGGCTTCTTTTGCAAGCTCGTCGGCACGTTCGTTGCCGATGATGTTGTGATGTCCTGGGATCCATGCAATTTGGACATGATGGAGGGGGGATGTGGTTAGGTAGTCTTCGATCGAGCGTCTGATCTGTAATGCAATGTATTGTGAGGGTCCGGGTGCAGCTGCATATGCAGCCTGCACCACAGAGTTGTTATCGACGTAGAAATGTAAATGGGTCACCTGGGAATTTTGCGCGAAGCTGATAGCTCGCGATATTGCTCGAAGGAGCGCTACCATCTCTGCATCATACACCTCTGCTTTGGGACCCATTCCTTCCTGACCCCAGAAGACTTCTCTTCCTCTGTGATAGCCGGCCCATCCTGCTCCAGCTCTTTCCTCCTCTCTGACTGATTGTTTCGATCCGTCTGAGTAAACGAGAAGGTGCGTGTCCTCCGTTCGTAGATTACGAGCGGTTTGTATGTGCGCTTTGGCGGCTTCTTTCTTGCCTCCTCTTTGCTTGTCCGAGATCGTTAGGCGGCCGCGGTACGTTTCCTTCGTGTTTGCCCAAGGTGGCAGCGCAAATATGTTGATGCGTTCCGCGTTCGGGGATGCTCGTTTTGACAGACGGGTGAGTCTGGTCGATTTTGGTGGTTTGCGGCTGCGAGGACGGTATTTGTCGGTGGGAAGAGCGGGTGGGGGGTCAGCGAGGTTAAATTGTCGCCAGGGTTGATCAAGTCTCTGTAGGATTGGGTTGAACGAGGGGAGTTTGAGTAGTCGAGTGGCGGCGTTATCGTTTGCGTGTTCGAGGAAGAGGTTGATGGGGGGGATTGATGTCTCTATTTCTAGGGCCTTTATTGGGGTGGTTCGGAAAGCGGCACAGATATGTCTAAGGGATTTGTTTTGGACGCGGGTAAGCATGTTTGCATGGGTTTTCACGCCCGTCCACCAAACGGGGCTTGCGTATGTCATTACACTGCGGACACAAGCCGAGTATACAGTTCTCAATAGTGATTGCGAGAGACCTCTTACCGTATTTGCAAGCATTTGTAGTCCTTGGGCGATATTTTCCGCTTTGCCTGCCAGTTCACATACATTCCTGCGAAAAGAGAGTTTAGAGTCGAAATATATACCAAGCCATTTGATACAGTCACGGGGGTTAATTGTCACCTGTCCTTCGTCACTAGGCAGCAGGATAGGTGGTCGATCCGGTGCACGACGCCATGTGAAATGGATGAGCTCAGATTTGTCAATTTCCGCCATCAGTCCAGCTTCGCGAAGCCAATTGTTCACAAAAATGAACTCCTCCCGGAGTATTGCGACATTGTTCTCCAAGGATGGAGAGGAGACATATAAGTTTCCATCATCGATGTAGCATGCTAATGTGGTCGGTGTGGCTTTGTCCGGGCGTAATTCACGAGCTCGAGTTTTCGCATTGTAGGCTTCGTTTAGTGGGCTTGTGCAGATAATCGAAAGGGCCGGTGATATTGGGGATCCTTGAGGTATACCGTTTTCGACTGGTTCCGATGGTGACAGTACTCCGTCCAGGCAGATTGCTGCTTGTCGTTCGCTGAGGAAGGATTTCACCCACTTTACCATAGGGAGCGGTAGGTGCTTGTCCCGAAGTATTCGGAGTAGCCGTGTATGATTGACGAAGTCGAAGTATCCTTTGATGTCGAATGTGATGCACGACGTGACAAGTCCGTGATTACGGGCTGCTTCGATATCATGAACGAATGATAGGGCTGCGTCGACTGTGGAGCTTCCTGGGCGGCCTCCGAACTGTGAAGAAGGTACCAGCAGATATTTTGCTGTGAGATATGCTAATCTACTTGCCTGTACGCTTTCGAGGACTTTTCCAAGACATTCCTCTAGCTGGATTAGTCTATAGGCTCTCGGGTTCGAATAGTCTGGTTTTCGGGGCTTGCGCAGGGCTACTGCGATTGTGCGTCGCCAGGCGATGGGATGGTAGCCTACATTTGCGCAGCGTGAGATTAGTAAGTAGATATATTCCGATGCAACCTCCCAGGCCCATCGGAGAGCCATGTAGTTGATTTGGCTGGGTCCAGGAGCTTTTTTGCGATTTGGTCGGTATATACCATTCTTCACTTCGGCATATGTTATGGGTTCCCATGGGATGTCATCCGGGAGGTCCTGTTCTAAATCTGGTGCAGCTAAGTCTAGATTCGGGGGCGGTTGGAACAGTTCACCTCGTAGTGTAGCACACTTTTCCTCATGTGTTATTGCCATGTTTTGACCGTTGTTTCGTCTGAGTGGTGGCGTGGGGTAGTTTCTTATCCCTTTGGGCCATCGAGTGAAATTCCAGACGTCATCGGGAGTGGCTTTTCCCAGAGTCTCGTTTGCCCACTGTCGTTTAGCAAGGCGTGTCTTCCGTTTGAACTGATTGCGTAGTTGGCGGATCTGTTGGATAAGGTCGTGGTCAGCAAAACCTGTATCGATGAGATGTTGTCTAGCCCTTTCACGAGTTTCTGCAATGCGGTTGAGTGATTGCGTGAGGTCGGGAGTCCACCATGGTTTCGCATGTGCACTAGATTTGCGGATGGGGACCGAGCTTTCTGTTGCTTGCACCAGTGCATCTTGTAGTGCTGTGGTAGCTCTTTCAATATCATCAATATTAGGAAGAGTTGAAACACGTAGCGGTATCCATGCGTCTTCTCTATCCGTCAGTTCTCTCATGAACGCTCCTTTCCATGCTTTGATCGTGTCTTCATCGATATCTTTCCAATTGAATCGTTGAGCCGTGATATTCTCGATGGGGACACGTTCATGGTCTAGTGTCCATGTGAGCGCTGCGTGGTCTGATCCGTAGGCTTTACCGTAGTCGATTGACCAGTCCTTGATCGTGTCGAGTTCGTATGCTCTGTCGTTGATGAATGTTAGGTCCAAGACCGACGAGGATTCACCGTCGTGTGCGAAGTATGTTGTTGCCCCACGTTCGTTTAGCATGATGAATCCCTGGTCAGTTAGCCAGTCAACGAAAGCTTCTGCACGAGGATTGGGGTTCTCAGCTGTGTTTGACCACATTGGGTGGTGTAGGTTCATATCTCCCGAGATGATGACCGGTATTCCGTTTGGTAGTTCGATGTTGAAAAGACGGTCTGCTGACCAGTTCAATGGATCCTCGCCTGCTTTCTGGTTGTACATATTTACAAGTATTGTAGGCGGATGTGTTCCTTGGTTGATCTGTAAAATTTGTATGTCAGCATCCATTGCGAGATCAGAACGAAGGGTAACCATGAAGTCAGGTCTGTTTTTGATGTATGCCATGACTCGAGGAATGACATTCGGGGGAACAGACGGTAATGGTAGGATTGGTTGCCATCCGGTTAACGACGCTGGGCCCTTTGTGTTATTTCCGATGTCACCATACCATGGTTCCGTTATGAGCAGGATGTCATAATCACGGACGGCGTTGTTGAGTAATGCGTGGCAGACTATATTTGAACGGTTAGTGTTGAGTTGAATCATTTTTATGGGTTTAGTATGGACTATCATTGCCATCCATCCATATTGTTGTCGTTCATTGGTTGTGGCGTTACGATATGGTTCTGGGATGTTGATGGTGGGGTTGGAGTCCGGGTCTCTGGAGGTGCTATTGGATTGTTAGCAGTTTGAGGTCGACGTGCGCGTCGTCCCCCTTGGATACTTGGTCGTGGGTCTCTTGCAGATCCTTTGGTTAGTATATGAATGGGGCATTTGGTTGAGTCTGCCGTGTGTGCTTCTCCACAGTTTGCGCATTTAATCGGTGAGTGATCACATCCTTTTTGTGCTTTGGCCGTGTTAGGGCACAAATCGCAGGTATGGAATGATTCAGTGTGGTCGCCTGCACATACTCGACACTTGGGGGGGTTAATACATTTGGACGTATGATGGTCGAAGGACCAGCATCGGTTGCACTGACGAACAGGTTTCAAATCTTGGAAGCGCGAGAAAGAGGCGTACCGTCCATATAAGAAGACTCCACCGACGTGTTTGAGAAGGTAGTCGATTTCTTCCTGTGATGAGACCGTTAACAGCATGGTTGAGTGGTATTTGTGTTCAAGGGTCTCCGGCTTCGCCATCCACGAGGGTTCTGCCGTGAAGTTGATGTTGCGTACACTGGGGTTGTTAGTTTTCATCTCATAGATTACTTCTGCTCCGGATCGTGGTTCGAATTCCATCATGTCTTCGGCATCGGACTTCCCTGTGTCTACACTGTTGAGAAGAACACGGAACCATTCCTTGTCTGGTGTGGCTGCGTAGTTGGAGTTTCCGACAATTAAGTCTGCGAAGGCGTCTTTGAATGGAAGCAAGTCATCTGCTGTGTAATCCGGATGTGTAATAACGATACAGTTACCTTTGGTGTTCCATTTTATGCCGTTGACCGTAACTTTCGTGACCTCCTTGAGTCTTTCATTGATCGCTTCTACTAATCCTCGGTCTTTTTGGCGTTGTGTAGGGTCCGGAGGAGTTTCGATGTGGAGAATGAGTCTAGAGGGGTGGTGTCGGGTTAACGGGTTGTTTCGGCGTCGGTTCTCTTGTTCTGTTATCTTAGTTGAGTTTGTCTTGGTCTTCGGAGTAGGAGTTATGGTGGGGCCATTTGCGATTTGAGTACGGGGGTTTTGACTGGTTTCCGGTTTGTTGCCTTGTCGTAGTTCCTGGACATCTTTGACGAGTTGGTTGAGGATCGGAATTATGTCGTCAGGATTGTTTCTTGGTGTTTCAACCGGTTTAGGGGGTAGGATGGCCTGTGTAATTCTTTGAGCAGCGGTAAGTATGTTATCTGGGAACTTAGCGTGGATTGATATGTTGTCTAATGCCTCTGCGGCTTTGATAAGATGATGGTTTAAGTCAGTGATCCATCCTTGCTCCGAACGGGTTTCACTGTAGATGTCCGTCTCCATTTCCGAGTCGTATTCGCGTTGGGCTACATTGTTTACCATAGCCACGTGTTCTGTAGGACGGCGTTTGGTCTGTCTCGCGGTGTTTGGTGAGGCCAATGGAGAAGTGGTTGTTTCCAGTCTACGTTTGTATCCTAACCCTCTACGTGTGGGTGTGATTGGCATGTAGCTGGCATTGGTTGGTCTGTATGGGAATTCTGGGGGTGGGAGGGGATCGTTGGGCTCTGATTCATCCCACGCCCGACGTTGCTGGAACTCCTTCATATGTTGTCTGGTGTTACTAAGGGATGCTGCTTGTGAATATGTTCTTGCTGATATACGTTTGTCAAGGTTTCTAGCTATGCTTATACTGCCTCCTGGCTCGTCGCCCATGTTCTGTTGAACCGTGGGAAAAAAGCAGATGGTGGCGGTTAAAGGTCAAAAAAAATCGCTAGTGACACTGACACAACAAAGCAACTACAATCTACAGGTAAGAGATAGCAAGGACACTAGTAATGGTTCGGATCTTGCATCCTAATGAGCATAAGGCAGAAACCACCTGACATTGAGGTGTGCCTGCTATTGACATGTGGCGAAACTGTATGACTCAACCTAGACTTAACATCATCTAATACTACTTATTTATTATAGCGCCCATAAAACATGGTCAAAGTAACTTATAGAGACGAAATACTCGCCGAGGACTCCAATCCTGTCGTGGTGGAGGGCAACTACTACTTCCCCCCTGCGTCCGTCAATAAATCATTCCTCGCTCCCTCGGACACAAGGTAAGGATATAGTATTATTAATGTAACATGTCCACTGAACTCCGAGTGCTCAGCACTGAATGTCCTTGGAAAGGGTGAGCGTCCGTCGATTCTCAGTGCTGAACCTATTTTGACGGAACCCCCCCTGAAGGACAGCATCGTACTATTCTGCACAGATTCATGGTGACACTGTGAAAGATATCGCATGGTACGTCGAGATTACTGTACAAGCATCTGTCAGGGACTGTACGGAATTATCTTTCAAGGTACTATCCGGATCCAAAAACCAAAGCATCACATATCAAAGATTATGTCGCATTCTACAAGGCAAGGTTGTCTTCATGGGTCCTTCTACCACTCTAAACTCGTATCAGAACAAAGTCACTATCGAGTGAAAAGCATTCCAGCACCAGTGAGACGACGAGGGGACATTAATAGAAAGCACCAGCTGTGCGTAATTGTATCCGTGTAATTTTACAGAATCGGAGGTCTACCCTTTCAAGAGCAGCGAAAACATATAAGTGACTAGGACCTTGGCATCAACATGAACGCCTGTTTCTGTGTTATCGCAAGCGTCAATACCCCGGTTCATCTCAGCACATAATTGATAGGTTCGCGAAGGTTCCTGAAGAGCTCATGCCAAAATCGTAGTTGGGGCGCTTTACATGCCGGTCAACATGATATATAGGGTTGCCATCCCTCAAACTTCCACGATATCCTATCCCCAGGTCCCTCTTCCTCACCTCCCAAAAACTCCCCCAAAGTCGGCTTGCGACCCCATCTTTCATCGTGCCAGCCAGGTCGCTGCTCGGGTCATGCATGACGACATACGACACCACCTCTGCGCGATGCATGTGCGTGTGCAGATTGGCAAAGGTGAACGTGGCTGGGAGCTGAACGATGTGATACACATTTGCAAAGTTCATGAGCTGGAATTGGAGCTGGATGTAGGAGGTGGTCTTCGCAGGGAGGGTAGTATATGGACTTTATTTGGAACGACCCATCATTTCTGAGTTCTTGGCTACGTGAGGGAAGGCTCGTCACAATTAGAAGTTTACTAGTAAGTACTGTTGGTGAGTCGCTAAAGAGGGGTCTAGAGTCAGATTGCCAGATAAATAATAGCAAAGTCACGAGACCGTGTACATAGAAAGCACTTCGTTACTTATAGTAGTTATGTGACTAATGGGTCGCGTAGGAATGTGTATTAACTCGATAGAACATGCAAGACTTGATGCACCGAATCCCGCACGCGCCACGCGGTCTACCATGCGGAGCTGCAGGGCGAGGAACTCCAGGCATCCCGGTCCCGGAAGAACATGTTCAAACATGACGATGAAGTGGCGCCCAATCTGTCATGCATCATGGTTGGTAGTTGCGTTGCAATGCTAGTAATGGACGAGTTACTGAATGTCACGCTTTAGCCACAGCGGCCGATTGAGATGACGGTGGATATAAGTTCTTTCTCGTTGATGTGATGGATGCATCGATGAGCATATATGTATTATTGCCTTCCGTCTTGTCGCGAGATAAAACCTTGTGAGACTCGATAAATTCTCACACCACACAGTTGTGGGGAATGAGAGGAGTTTAACCCACTACACATGTACCTGCAGGTTACAGGAATATATATATAAGTCATTCAAGATACACGACTTCCTATGGATTGGAATGAGCCACCAGCCTGATGTTAATGACCTTGCCATTCCAGAGAGGCCCCTTTAATTTCTTTTGGCCAGCAACTTCACTTAGCGACGGAAAATTGAACGGCGCACGGTACCTTGAAGCATCTGCAGATAGATGAAGAGAGGCAAGGAAGGAGGCATAGAGAGAACAGAGCGAGGGAGGAGCTAAGTGCTCATGTGCCTTGTCTCTCCGCTCATCAGATGACTTCATCATGCACAGTGCCTTGCACCCTGCACTCATTTATTTAGCCACACGGCAGTGCTCCCAGCGACACCAGCAGTGGGCCTCCCTTCGCATGCCACGATATCACCTCACTGCCAATATATGTGCAAGAGTCTTCTCCCGTTGGCCGAACACCGCTTGTCGCGGTGAAGCAAACAGGACCGACAGAATTCGACAAGATGAACTAGATTCACACAAGAATGTGCAGCACCTCGATTACAAGGAACGACTGTTCTCCCTATAGCTCAGAACGTTTGAAAAAAATGACAGTTGCTAGTAAACAGATAACACGCTGAAGCAACGTGAAGAAATTGCGAGTCCAATCTCGTTATACAAGCAGACAAAAATCCATGCATGCTAATCCATCACACTGTCGAGCAAGAATCCATTTCTATCGTTACCACACTCGACCGCTGTGGTAAAGCGTGTCATTCAGTCCCTGAGTCTATTAACAATAACGCAACTACCAACCTTGAATCGAGCAGGATGCACCACATCGCTAGGATGTTTAAATGCATTCTTCCGGGATGCAGTGAAGGTCTCGCTTTGCGACGCACTGAGACACAGTTCCGGACGGTAAACGCCGTTGGAGATATGGAGTTCGGAACAATGAAAATTGTCTGACTCGGCCTGTGTGTAGTATTGTGCGTTCAGAAGTGCAATGTACGAGTTTATGTATACTGGAAAGGGTACCAGTTGTTAGCACTATCCTGAGAGAATAATTTGGTCATACTTTTCGCCACCAAAAATTCAACACCAAGGAAAACGAAGTTCTTCGGCATCACTGCGCACTGCGGGAAGACCCTCAGAGACGAGACAGACAACACAACAATTAGAACTTCACTGTAATGATAGCTGTCAATGAAGATATACTATACTAAACTTTAGTCAAGGAATGAAGTAGGTGGAGGAGGAATACCTTGTTACACAGCCGGTACTAATGGTGTAACTCATGAGCCTCGTTACGAAGGAATCGGTGCTAAGTACTCTGTTTGTATATCAGATCCCGACAGGGAAAGGACTGCTCCTTACCTAGTGAACCCAGTACGAGAGGTAGTGAGGAGATAGCATAGCGATGATGCAATAAGGATATCGAGAGAAGTAATTGTGCCCAACATCAAGTAGTTCGCCCACTCGATTTTCAATAACTCCGCGTACGTGTGGCACCGATATCTTCTCGCTATCAGCACTTTGTAGAGTTAGTTCACTGTCTCACTTACGCTGCCCAATTGAAATCTGTCATTGGGTTAGGACAACCTAATATATCATAATAATGCTATTGAACACTCACTGATGGCAGTACCTGAAGGTACTTTCAAGATCGAGTGAGGAGCATTTCTAGATGACAGACTCACCTAAACCTAGGACCACGATTATGCCCTATGCGATAGTGGGTCGATGAAATGAAATGGCACAACACATAAATATCAATTGTAAACCCACCACTGTTATAGGGAGAGTTCTTGATCGACCCCTGTTGACTATGTTCATCGCATTAGTCTGGCAAATGCATTAATAGGGGAACAAATACCTATCCATATGCGTTGAACATACAGGCTATGAAGAAAGAAAACATGACATGCATGTTGCATATAACATTGTACGCATCGAACTTACAAATTGACCCCCCAAACGATGACCGTCTGTAGAGTACGTGTGTGGGACGGATCACAGAGCTAAAGAATTGCAACTTACATCGATTGGGATCTGAAGCTACACGAGCCCATCAATACGCTAGTAGAGGCGACTCGGGGGCCAAAGTAGGAACTCACTTTGGAACTCCATTCAATTTCTGGGAGCGCAGCGATGTTCGCGTAGTTGATTACCAGATAATAATAGATGCCATGGACGATCAAGGCCAGGTGCAGGGCATCGAGTGTCCTAGAATTTTCAGCGCACGATTTTGACATGCTCGATAATTGCAGCTCGAAGTAATACCTACCAAAGAAAAATCACCTAAAATGACTTCAAGAATACGACTAAGAAGAAGATAACATAGACGTACGACTAGCTTATAGAATGTCGTCCCTGTGCCTCTATGTGTCTGAAAGTACACGAAAGCTTGAACATTTGTCACACCAAAGAGACTGTTCCGTGAGATGTTACGACGCATACTAGCGAGAAAATGGTGGACTAACAGTGCTGCAATAATAGCCGCGATAAAAAGTGCCCCAAACGTGTCCCCGAGGTCAAGTTGTGGGGTGATGTCCTGCGCTGAGTCAGAGGACATTGTTGACTGAGGCAGTTCTGTCAGCAATGCAATAGTTTGATCGTAGTATATTATGTACTAATTTACTATATATCCCTTCGGGTTCCCTAGAGAGATATCACCGCGTGAAGGCCGTCATGAAACTGCGGAGATGACCAGTAGACGTGTCTATCTTAATAAATGCTACCGCCATTACGAAAAGCAAAAGTACTTGATTATCGAAGGCATTTGTTTGGCTTTCCCATGGGCCATGCCAGACCCCCGGGGTCGGGCCAATCAGTACTAGTAATCACCAGACTCCAGAGAAAACGTATCTCCGTCGACGCAGCAGAAGCCTGCAGAAGCATGGTGCTCTATTACGACTCCGAGCCCCCGCACAGCTTCCTTTGCCCCCACCGCCCAGCCGTAGGAGGGGCTGCTTTTTGCCGCAGCTTGCAGGGTTAGAGCCACTCTTAATGCGCTGACCGCATATTGGAAGGATAAAGGTGCCGTTGAAGCTCGAGGGCATCCTTGCGCTCGTTCAAAGTCTGACACTCTCAATCTAATCAATTTGATAGATATTATTGACACCTACCTCCTACATGCGAAGATGCGGACGTGCCAGCTCGTGCCAGCAGTTGACTTCATTGTGAGAGAGAATTATCGAAAGGCTTGAAATTTTACACGGGTTCCGGTAGTGTAATAGCATTAGCCAGAGTTCGGGAGACATAGCCAAAGGAAACTGGAGCCGAAGCTGTTTAGCAAACACACTAGGATGTGACTTAGAAGCTGCGCACCAAAGTCATTGCCACCGTCCTTGAGATTTGACTACATAATCCGGCTGAAAACTGTCCATTGGGACTCGGGAGAACGACTATAGACGACCAGTACTGTCCTTCGATTGGTCTGGCTAAAGAGACTAGCTTCAGGCCTCAGGCACCTTGCACTCAAGCTCGGAAAAACCTGAGCTTCATGATGATAACCATGATACACGAGATTCACGTGTACACAGGTAGGTACAGTAGGAATGACTGTTTCTTGTATAGCTCTAGATATTTGAAAAAATAATTTGACAGTTGCCAGCATTATTGAGAAGGAACAACTGTCTTCCTTCTGATGAATGGTCTACCACAAGTTGAAGCAACGTTGAAGACAGTGCAATAGCTTCACACTACGAAAACGATTATGTTAAATTGCGTTGGCTAGGTCAGAAAAAGGTTACTCGACGACGCCCTCCTCCCCTTTGTCGTGTCGTGGAATCCCGACCAACTGCAATCTCAACTAAGGCATGCACGTATCTATACGGATTCTGTGCAAGAGATCAGCCACCAAACAAGTAGAAACAAGTAAAACATACGCTGCAGAACATTGTTGAGCTTGTTGACACGCGACGAGACACTGAGGTCGATGCTCTTATCGCCGAAATCGACCACAATACCGCCGAGAACCGAAGGGTTGACCTAAAATTCATGAGAACCAACTCGAAAGCATAATGAACAAAATTAAAATACCTTGTTCGTGATTTTCAGCGACTTTGCTTGTTGAGCTGTCTGAGACTGCTTGAGGATAGTCTCCAGCCGGGAGGACAAATCCTTGGGCAGTGGAGTGGCAGACGTGACAACCACTTCTAATTCTCCCTTGTATTTCGCGACCAACTCGTTAAAACCCTCGATAACACCCTGTGTCTCTCCAAGTCTACCATTCTCCGACAGAACACCGAACAAGTTTTTAGTTATGTCGGAGACAGGCTCCTTCTTCAGACCAGTGCTTTCTGCATGAGCATATACGACAGCGAGGCCCGCAGAGCGATCCTTGGCAGATAGCGTCGGGTTGCTGACGAACGCTTTGAGGTCAGGTACCTCTTTGATGGTATTAGAGATGGCGTTCAGCTCCAACTGGACTTTGGTGAGTGTCTGCGGTGATTTCGAAAGAGCAGCCGAATAAACAGCCTTGGAGTACTTTTGAGCGATGGTAGACGCTGCTCGCCGTCCCAGACCTACGGAGGCGGTTGCTGAACGGAACGAGGAGCACAACATGGTAGGTGTGTTGGTAGTGTTGTTCTTCCGATGTTGTATCGGGGAATTTCGGCGGGCTTTCAAATGCAAAGCTTAACCGGCGTCTCCGCAACCAAATTGCATCCGAGGACAACCCGAGGAAATACTGATTCTGAAGTTCAGTGTGTACTATTCTAAATTTTAACTTGTCCTAATTTCAAGAGAAATTTTCTGTGATTGAGGGTGCGCCAGTAATATGGTGGGATGGCGAATAGATGTGCATGAGGTCCCTGGGCAGACCACAAGACAATGATCCTAGGCAACACACCAGCAACTCCGATGCAAAATCGCAACGTAATGTACTACCATACAACACATACAATGCAGTATCGATATCAAATGAGCATACCTATACGCAGGCTCCAAACAACTTCACTTACAGTGTTGAAAAGTATCCCGACGTGATAGCTTTCTGCACAAACGCTGTTATCGATTCGCATTCGGGTTATTCTGAACGATGACTTCAACATGTTCGCAAAGCCCTACAAGTCGACCCCGAATATCCCGTGCCAGACTGAGACTCTTGAACTACAAAACTGCTCATAGCAGAATTGTTGCGAAGAATTCCATGTCGGCCCATTGCTCCCAGACATTGAGCAACGTGAATTGGTCTCCATTGCGCAGACGAAGCTTTGACGCACTTAGTCTGCGTGCACCTTCTTGTCTTTGGGGCGGTAAAATATACATGAGTACTCGGTAAGTATGGCCATAATACGATGGTCAGTGCCTGGTGGGATAGCGTCGGAGCCAATCCATTATTTCGAGGTGTGAGCCCGCACCTCATCAGGTACTTCTCGATGGAAATGATTGGTTTTGATAACATGGGATCGACAGGGAACTCTGCCATCCGCCGACCCAATTTTGTGAGCCTTTGCCTTCCTCCGCACGACCTGGCTGACCGGCTCTTTGGTTGGCTGATCCTCGAGAACACTATTGAACACAGAACTGGATGAGTTGTGAGCACAAACACGATGTGTCATCACGTACCGGAACCACGATCAAGGAAGGCATGCCGGTGCAAGGATATACGAATTTTGCTTGACAAACCCGGAATCGATAACGAAGCCCACACCCTCGATGGTAATCGACGTCTCTGCGATGTTTGTAGCTAGCATGACTTTTCTTGCGTCATCTGGCATTGGTTCAAACACCTCGACTTGTAGGTTGCTGGGCGGGTCAGCGTACATCGGGGACAAACGATTTACTTGGAGATCTTCTGCTCGAGTACTCGCGGAGTCTACTGCAGGTTTTCTTGGGCCGCCTCGATTACGTCTTGACCCTGTGACAGACCAGTGAGTTTATAGACGACGTAGAATAAAGACGTCACCCACTGTGAAGAATACAATTCTGTTGTATAAATCTGACAGACGGTGGTGTTATCGGCTGCGTGCAGGTAGATGGTCTTTGGCTGTCATCACCAAAATTACACAACTCAGACATCCATCTACGACGCGTCCCTACATTGCATCATGCTCTCTTTCAACTTGTACACAAATCCTTACCCATTATGTGTCCTGCGACTCTTGAATCTTCCATATTACGACACCTGGTTCCCTTCGGATGCCAATAATGCAACAGCATACAGCACGGACTTCGACTCCGATTTATATCGAACATCGTGCGTCGGATCCAAACGGCTTTGTTATCACTTTGCATGATATTCGAAAATGAAGGTAATTAACTAGCGCATATAATAGCGCGGTACATGCTGGCACATGTTGACACTGCATGTCCTGCATAATCTATTATCTCGCATCCATGTCACCTGCATTATAGGTAGTGGTTCGTGGTGGTGCCGCGTCAATTTAACCTGGCCCGCACTATCATATTTATATGCGCTAGTTAACTACCTTCCTTCACTTCAGAGTTATTCGAGGACCTCCCTGCCAGATCCCGTATTACCTCACACAACCAATGCGTTTATCCTTCCTCGTCGTCATTGCTACTTTTGACGGCATCTATATCTGTTGATGCCACACCAGCTGTTCTCGGCGGGCGAGGCTGTTCTGCTGAGTTCTCGCCTTGCCACTCGAATCGTGATTACTGCTCTCTAGACTGTATTTTGGTTGCGAGTACTCGGAGTAGTTTGCTTAGCATCCAATATTCAACCCCCTTTGACCCTATAATGTAATAGTCCTCCGGACCGTGGTGTAGACCTGAGATACCGACGAGTTGATATGACACGAGGGTGAGTCATCTTTCTGCTTTCGTGTCGGCACTGTGGCTCACAGCGCAATTCTTAGTTTCTGGCGGAGTTGATCAGGGTTGTTACGCTTGGACACATTCTTCATGGCTTGTCCTTCCTAAACACTCGATACAATTGTAAATCAGACTACGTGAATTAAACATAAGAGGTGGTGGCCGTACGTTCTATGATCCAGTACCACAAGCGAGAGATGTGAATATCATTGGCACCCAGGATGGGCCATGTCGCTAGAAGGAATATTGGGGCCCAAACCGTATGAAATACATGGGTGACAATACCAGAAGTGCGGAGAATCACGGTCAATAATGCAGCAGCAAAGAACGCCATTCTGTCACAGATTGAGCCCATCGACCCGTGTCAATATCTAACCAGGATCGCACCCCCAAACCAGAAGTGCAAGCGGCAGACTGAGCTTGAGAGCGAGGCTTTCGAGGCTAAGTATAGAACGTGATATTTTGACCGTGAAAGACGCCTGTGGACGTAAAGAATGCAGGTCAAACAATTGGAAAAGAAACTTACCGCATCTTCAGCGCAGCCTCGCCGGTTGTCATTAACTTGACCAGCCAAGATCGGCGAGACCACTAACGAGCCTGAGGCGCTGAGGGTAGACAGATATGCTAGAAGGATCGCGGGCGTTTGAGTCTGGACAGATGGGACTGCGAGAAAGCTGATATCAACAGCAAGCATCATAGTAGACTGAGATGGTCATTGATCTCACGACAATATGAAGCGAGGTACAACTCACATATATTGTATTGTATATCCACCCCATTCAGTAAATGCCGAGCGCATAAGTAAAATGCAGCTAAATCGATCGCTTGCACTGTGACATTATTGTGGGTTTGGGTCTGCCCCGCGTTCCACTTGGCTTTCATTGAGCTTCTGTTTTCCATCCGTAAGTTGTGCCCCGCCGAAACCCGCCAGATATTCAGGTCAATCAAGTCTGAGGGGGTATGTTATACTCTCTAGTCACGAGCATCTTTGTGTGTGAGGAGACCATAGAATAAAAGGCCTGAACGCTTTGGATGATACTGGAGATATGTAACGTACGATTGGATGGTGGTGCATATGTGACGACTGTACGACGAGCCCACGATAGCAATTTTACAACCCACGAGACTGTTGTAAGCGCACGTCAAACCAGCTGTACGAAGTAGTAAGTACAAGGCGCAGGAGAACATACACTCAACTTACATATCAAGAATCAAGTTGAGACAATACGACTGTCCGATTTCATAAGTGACAGACACACTCTAAACGAAAATGATTGATAGGATAGGCGAAAGACATTATAAGAGTACAAAAAAAAAGTATGAAATACTTGGGGATCGATGACCATTGGCGTGTGGAGGAGATGCACAGTAGAGAAAAAGCATGAGACGACCCCACAATGGAAGAGGGACGTGACTGCATGCGTACTGGATCGGGCGTGGTAGCACTCGTATCTGGAGTATGTGTCGCGGACGTCGAGGCGGCGGCAGATAGAGATTGCGATGATGGCGCCTGGGCTTGGGATTGGCTTTGCTGTTGCTGTTGTGTTCATTTCGCATTGTCACGACACAGAGCAATAAACAATGCCTGGACGGAAATCGCTGAACCATGTTGATTGGAAATGCACCGGAAGAAAGGCGTACCCATTTGTCCTGTACGTAGGAAATTCGACGACATCAAGACCGCGAAGAGAAAAGAGAGATTGCCTTGGGCGTTGCTGGAGTTCGATTGCTTCACCGGTGTTGGCGTGAGAATGTGAGAGAACTGTGGCGGGCAGAGCAACGGGGATCGATAGTGTGCCTTGCGGAGGATTGCCGACAACGCACGTTACCAAAAAGAAGTGGTAGTCGACGGACGTCCCTAAGGTGGGCTCGATTACCATCTGCACTCCAACACAGTGCGCTGTCCACTCGGTGATGAGCTTCCCAGTCTCGATGTCCCACACCCTCATTTTCCTATATTCACTTCCGCTTGCAACGGTGTTGCAGTTAGGAGATAATCCTATTTGCACTGTTGCATTCTACACCTCATCTCTCCAGTCCTCCCCTATTTGTGCACCATTTTATATGTCTCATAGTCGAAGTGGGCCGTTCCTTGAACTTGTGATGATGCACCGCCCGCCACCCGGCAGGTGCACAACACCATTTACCGGCGCGTCGGTATGACCTCGCATCATCTGGCATGGCGCGATTTTTGGCATTTGTTGCTTCTTGCTGGGGACAGAAGACATAGTCGGCGCTTGGTGTCTCAACCAGATCGTGAATTATGTATGTCGGAGAAGCTTCCCGGAATCTTTGAATTCCGACAGGTTATTTGTCAAGGGCAAAGTCGATTTGGTGAGTCGACACGCCTGTTCTATTCGAACCGCACAATTTGCTCACGACGATGCCTTTTTACAGGAGCTCAATCACAACCCACAAGATTGCTTCGGGACTACGTTTGCAAGTGTTGTTCCGACCTTATCCGAAAATTCACAGGAAATCTTTGTGGGCCGGCAAGCGAGTGGTCAGCTTTACAGGTTAGAGTATTACTCACGAGAAACACCGTGCAGACTAACTTACACAGATGACACTTCATCACTGAGACCGGTGGCATTTGGTTCGGAGTCGAGGAAGTTGGGCACCCGTGGGTTCAAGTCGTCTTAATTTAAGTGCGTCTCATCATGATGTGTTATCCTAGTGTTGGTTTATTGATGGTTGTGGCAAATATTCTACAGGGCGCTACATTATTCCACATGTTTCTTCCAGAATCCAGCCTGTCTATCTTCGAATTGGGTCTCTTCTGGTGCAGCATGCGTAGACCCCTCCCTTATATCGCCCTTGATACCCATGGCGAAACGGTGATAAGCTCGCTGCGGGCTGGTAGTGGTACTATCCAACTAGGGTTCTGAGCCTGCTGGTGAGTTGTGCTACTTAACACGATTCCTGATGAACTTGGATGACTATGTATGTGCCCCTACAATTATCATCCCATGTCCGAACCTCCAGTTGCACAAGTGACGTGGAGGTTGAACATCGATTGACCACTCTCATATCATGGTCGCTCCTCGTCGTCAAGCATCGAGCGGTGCTCCATCTGTGGTCACGAAGATGAGAATCACCCGAGTCAATAGCTGCCAGCCTGGTACCACCTGCGAAAAAGTCAACCTCGATGCGCTGAAACATGAAGATCAATACTGGCAAGCCCAACAAGATCATCAAATTCGGATTCGACGAATTATGACTGCGGAGTTATCAATCGAACTGTGAGCTTCCTGTGAGTTGTTGCCAGCCGTGCTAAACTACCCTCAGGCATGACATCACTGGGTGCATGCTACGAGAGGGGTTTTTCGCTAGCGTAAGAATATATCTAGGTATGTAGTCATTCCAACGAGAATTACCCGTGGAAGGGAAATGTCCACCACGCGAGACCAAAAACATGCACGACTCGGAGTATGTGCGATATAATACGATCGAACACGTCCATCTACGACGCGTCTCTACATTGCAATTTGCATCGTACCACTCTCCTTCAACTTGTACACAAACCTTTAATTCATTATGTATGCCACGACTCTCGAATCTCCATATCGCAACTCCTTGGTTCCCTTCGGATGCCAATATTTAATGCAACAGCATACAGCACGAACTTCGACTTCGATTATATCGAGCCTTGTGTTTGACATCGTGGGGGTTTGTGGTGGTGCCACGTCAATATGTGCCAGCATGTTCTGCATCAATTTAACTTGCATATAGGTGGTGGTTTGTGGTGGTGCCGTCAGCATGTGTTATTATGTCCTGCGTAGCCCGTGCTACTTTTATTGTTATAAATTTACATACGCTAGTTGATTAACCACTTTATTCCAGGACCTCCCTGCCAGATCCCGTATCACGTCATACAACCAATGCGTTTCTCCTTTCTCGTCGTCGTTGCTGCTTTGATAGCGTCTATGTCGGTCAATGCCACACCGGCTATTATCGGCGGGCGAGGTTGTTTTCTACCTCGCTGGCCTTGCGACAATGGTGATGAGTGCTGCAGTGGATACTGTCAAGCCATTGTGAGTATTCGGAGTAGTTTGCTTTGCATCCAACATTCAACACCTTTTGACCCTGCAATGTAATAGGCGCGCGTGGGGTTTTGCTGGTAAGATGACCGTTCCAAACTGATCGTGAGCTTGCGAACGTCGACGCATGCAAACAAGGCCTTTGCAAATCACTGAGATTCACGAAGCATGATATGACAAACAATTTTGCATGGCTATGACATGCTAATATAATGATGAAATGTAATAGTCTATCAACCGCGTGTCATATTATCGCCCTTTGATAATAGTCTACTTGCATGCAGAGCTTCATATGGTACATTAATGATGTATCGATCATATGACGAGCAGATGCCAGGATTTCTACATTCTTGGCCTGAATGATTTCAAGATATCATTTCCTGCAGAAATTACCTAGCCATATGGTATCATTAGATGCGCAATAGGTACTAACCTTCAAATAGCATGTTCTGACGCTCATTGTCTTTGGCATGTACACTCATTTTCAGTGCAGAAGTAGTTTCCGTAGCAATTGTATGTAATTACTCACTACGCCTAGGATTACCATCTCATATCGAACCACGAGTGACGTAGACGTACGTTGAACATTGATTGACCACTCTCATGTCGTGGCACCACCACAAACCACCACCATTCGCGCGTTGGAATGGTGGTTCGTTGGCGGTGCGGCGTCAATATGTGCCAGCATATCCTGCATCAATGTAACCTGCATCATGGTGGTGCGGTGTCAACATGTGTTAGCATGTCTTGTGTCAATTCACCTGGCCGCGGCTATTTATATGCGCTAGTCAACTACCTTGCTTCCCCTCAGAGTTATTCGAAGACCTCCCTGCCAGATCCTGTGTTCAAACCTCACACAACCAATGCGTTTCTCCTTCCTCGTCGTCGTCGCTACTTTGACAGCATCTATGTCTGTTAATGCCGCACCAGCTGTTCTCGGCGAACAAGACTGTTTGCCTGACAACTTGCCTTGCCAAACGTCTTATGCTTGCTGCTCTCTAAGCTGTAATTTTGAAGTGAGTACTCGGAATAATTTGCTTTGCATCCAATATTCAACTCCCTTGACCCTATAATGCAATAGAACATGTATGTGAGTACTCGGAGTAGTTTGCTTTACATCTGATATTCAAACCCCTTTGACCCAATAGGTGGATTTAGGGGTGTGCGGCCTGTACGGCCTAATAAACCCATGAGCTGACATGACATAAGGGTGAGTCATGTTTCTGCTTTCGTGTTGGTGCTGTGGCTCACAGCACAATTCTTAGTTGCTGGCGGAGTTGATCAATGTGAGTGACGGTTGCCTTGATCGAGTGTCAGAGTGTAATGCTTGTCAAAAGCCGAGCGCACGGACATTGTACTTAGCTACTAATATCCGTATGAAATGTCAGCATCACCCATTCATTCCTAGTTATTCTTTCTGTTTCCTTTATTCCTACTTCTCCCGAGTCTCTCCTTACCTATATAAGTTAGTTTACATAGTATTGGAGGGACAGTTAATCCTTTCCCTCTCCGAGTGACAACAGTTTAGTTCTGACAGTTCTCTCCGTGCTATGCCTAAGTTTACTCTAGAAGTCAACTTCTCTCGTGTGAACATTTATCAAAATGCCACATATTTTTGAACTGGAACACTAAACTACCCATCTTCACTTTACTATGGCCATCACTAGGGTACTGCATGGGTATGTGCAACCCACATGGGTCGTGGGTGTGGGTACCCCTGGGGTGTGGGTCTGAACTTGGGATACCCACACCCATACCCACACCCATGAGGTGGGTATGTCACCAAAATAAGGTTGGCACTCTGACATTACTCAAACCTAAAACTCTAAATATACCAAATAGCACCATCATTTTGAGAGTCTGAAGCTACATAAATACTCAAATACACAAATCTACCAGACGAAAATCTGTACAAACTCATCACAGCATGCAACCAACCTTCTTCTCAACAGCTGTGAGACGTGTCACAAAGCTCACAGACAAAGCCAAAGCTACCCTTGATGACAAGTTGGCCAAGCCATCAAAAAAGCGAAAAAATGATGGTAGCAGTGTGAGGAGCACACAACCCAAGAAGGCAAAGCCAAGACAGACACCTAGTGAGCTACTTGTTAGTATTACAAGCAGCTTGCTATAAGATTACCTACAGTTGAAGATGCACAGCCAGTGATCACAATGGTCCCCTAGACAGGCTGTTGGGCTACAGTCCAAACAGAGGAGGAAGAGGAAGCTTTACACAATGATCCGATCACCATTAGCTTGGATGATGAGGCCAACAATGCCAGAGATGATGAAGAGCAGAGTGCTGAAGACGAGTTGAGTAAGTACATATGTCTTTGAAGACTGGGAACACAAATTGACATAAGCATATAGAATCTTTGATGAAAGAATGGATGTCACCTATTTATGTGTTGTTTGACCCTATTCCAGTCATTCAAGAAGTCAACAAACATCATGCACATGTCTTTAAATGTTCAGCTAAAGGGTGTAAGGTCACGATTCGCCGTTTCCTTGATAAAAAGGATGCGTGTTCCACTGGTAACATGTAAAAGCATGCTAAGTCTTGCTGGGGTGAGGAAGTTTTGCAGGTGGCTGATGATGCAAAGAGTGCTGCAGAAGTTTGGACAACAATTGTTGCAAGTGTCCTGTGAGATGGATCAATTACATCTGCCTTTGAGTGAAAGGGGAAGGGAAAGGTAACATACTCACACCGCCAACATACATGCACAGAATCCAAGTATGAGAACTCACACATGATGAGGTCCACCCACTAATATTCCAATAATTAGGGCTGAAATCGTGAAATGGGTGTCCAAAAGTCTGAGGCCATTTGATATTGTCAAAGACCAAGGGTTTCAGTGCCTAATGAAGACAGGAAGACCTGAAATTTACATACCTTCGCCTTTGAGTGTTTTGCATGATGTCTGTCTTGTATTTGCTCGAACACGTGCAAGAATTGCTAAAATGTTCAAGGTCAGTTGAGTTTTTGAAGCCATAAATACAAACTAATTCAACCTACTAAGAATACAAGGGAAAACTCAACTTTATGACTGACACATAGACATCTACGAACCACTGAGCATTTGTAGCTGTATGTGTACACCTTGAGCTTGATGGTGTACCCCTAACAATGCCATTAGACATTGTTGAAGTAGTGAAAGTGAGTTGTAAACTCACTGAGGTATAGTTGAACATCTGACCGACTGATTTTCAGTCACATACAGGTGAGGAACTAGCGGCAGCATTCAAAGATATCCTGAAAGAATTTGGAATAAAAGACAAGGTCAGTACACAACAATATGAGCCAAAGAAGAATAGGACTCACTATAACTTAGATTCTTAGTATTACCTGTGATAACGCGTCCAACAACACAGTTATGGTTGACAAACTTGCAACAACACTCCCCAAGTTTGGCAGGACAGCAGCGCACACGTGCTGCTTCTTGCACACAGTCAATCTTGTGGCTAAGTCCCTTATCTGAGAGTTCAATGTGTCGAAGGAAGAGATAAATGCACCCAAGGATGCTCAGCTGAATTGTGAGCTTGCAGAATTGAGCGAGGGTATTGAAACAGAGGAGTGGGCCACTGCTGCAGAGCAAGGTGGAAGTGATGAGCTGGCGGATAATGTTGATGGGCTTGTGGATGAAGTAGCCATGCTGACATGAGATGAACGGTAAAACCTGCAAAACAGTATTCAACCAGTAAAATTAGTTCTGGTGAAGGTATGTGCATTGTGAAAAATGAAACATGGACCTTGATTAATGTTTTATGCAGCTCTGCAAGCTGGCCTTCAAGTTAATCCACTCGACAACAAAACTCCTGCCAGTGTGGCACAGTATCCTTCAAGAGCTGTGTGTTCCAGTTACTAATATACCTTGCGATGTTGCAACATGTTGGAATTTGACTTATGATATGCTGGAGTATGTGTCCAGGTATCAGAAAGCTGCAGACACCTTGATGTAACGAAGACAGTTGGGATTGAGAAGTTTGGAGCTATTGGACAATGAGTGGTTGGTTGTTGAACAGCTACAAGATGTACTGAAGGTGCATTAGTACATGCATGTGCATCATTGTAACTTGTTGACTTACATTTGTTTGTCTGTGATCTAGATTCTGAAGGATGCAACATTGTTCTTTTCTCGGTCAACACCCAACCTCACCACAGTCATCCCAGCGATGGATCTGATTGACAAGAAGCTCACAACTCTCTCTCTGGATGAGAAATTCCTCCCATCAATTCACACTGCTGTTGGACTAGCTAAAAAAACTTTAAATCACTACTATGAATTAATGGACTGGTCTGAAGTCTACAGAATTGCAATGGGTAAGTCTCAAATATTTTCAGTCATGACGCTAATATATTTTACTATCTAGTTTTACACCCTCGGCACAAATTGGCATACTTCAAGCTCACCAAATGGACAGATGAGTGGATTCAGATGGCCAAGGTGCTTGTAAGAGACGAGTTTGAGTGCTCATACTCATACTCAGCAGGGGCCAACTCAGACAAAGACACAGATGCACAAGCAGCACCCACCTCGGTGAGTTTTTTTTCATATTGATTGTCTGAGCTAGTCCTAAGTCACTTGAACTCCAGGGCAATATATTTGACAATATCCCTGCACTCACACCCCCAAAACTAAGCGCTGCCTCCAATGAACTTGACCAGTACCTCAACACTGACATTGAACATGTTATGGATGCCCTCACCTGGTGGTATGATCATCATAAAACCTATCCTCACCTTTCTTGCATGGCATTGGACTACCTTACAATACCTGGTATGTGTTTTCCTTTGTTTCAATGAAATTGTAGTCTACTAACTCATTGACTCACTTGGTAGCTACATTGGTTGATGTTGAATGGCTCTTTAGCCGTGGGTGTCTCCTCCTGTCACATGTCCAATCTCGCTTGTCAGCACAATCAATGCATGCACTATTGTGCCTCAGATACTGGAGCAAGCTCAACTTAATCAAGATGGAGGATGTGATGTCAGTTGCCGCACTAGCTGATCTGGAAGGTGATGATGAACAGGAACTTGATGATGGCTGGGACTGCATCAAGTTAGATAGCCAGTAGTAGCGCACTTTGTAGTAGTATAAAACATCTTCCTAATCCTCGTGCTACCCATGGGTATACCCCGGACAGGTGCGGGTGTGGGTCTGCAAGTGCAATACCCATAGGAAAACCCATACCCATGCTGGCAGGTGTGGGTTTTCACTGGGTACGGGTGCAGGTATGGCCTCTGATACCCAGGGGTATACCCGTGCAGTCCCCTAATGGTTGTGGGGAACTACATCTGACATGCTCTGACAGAGGTAAGACTACAAGGGACTAAGTTCGATGTAGAAAGTAAGGCAAAGACTGTTGGAAGACAGAGGCAGAGGTCAGCAAGACTAGTCTCAAAGTCAGAAGAGACAATGGGCAAGACTTAAGTCAAGTTGGAGGTGGTTAGGATAGGTTCAAGTCTATATTCATATTGTAGAAACACTACCGGAATACATAGGGTTTATATACTATAGAAATACTGGGCTATGCAGCACAGCATAGCAGAGTACAAAGTAATAGCAAAAGGTACAATGTACCATAGTATACAACAGGTTAGATTGGAATGGAGAGTCAGATCATACAAGGTACCAGGACCAGATGGAAAGCAGAATGTACAAAGGGAACTCAGAATGGACAGATGTGCACCTCATACCTTGATTGAGTCAGGGGCAGAGGAATGTACCTGACATCAGAGATATGTATTTATGGGCAGAAGAGCATGAATGAGGGCAGAGGACTATAATTGAAGGTGGAGGACACCAACTGAGTGTGGAGGTGACTTGTGTGGATCATGGATATGACAGACATGGTGCAAGCATAGTTTTGGAATTGAGGTCACATTCCAAAATTGACTTATGGAAATGCAGAATAAAATGGAGCCTTAGATTTTTATATATTTAGTTTTGCATGTACATATTACTGTAGAGTCATCCTCTGCTAGCCAATGATGCAACTGTGTTAAAGACCATGCTCGAATGGAGAAGTGGAGGGGTCGGGGCTTGGCTTCAGTTCTTGCACTGTGCCCTTAGCCAAGTACATGCCCCGAATTTGGAGCGGGTCTGATGATGTCCAATGATAGGACAAGTGGACCGCTTAGGTCTGCTTTGGTGGGTCGGGAAGTAAGTGCGGCTAGTGGTAAGCTGACTAGGAGCAGAGCGGAGGAGGCGGAGGAAGTTTATTGGGACAGAGGGGAGCAAGGGGATTGATTGGTCGAGTCAGAGAAGTAAGAGTGAATACTTAGAGCGCGGCTCTAAGTCGGAGTGGAGGGTCAGAGGTGACGACAAGGTATACTTGTGTCCAGAGAGGGAGCAAAGTCCTATGGAGAATCCCCACTAGTAGAGACAGCGGGAAGACAAGTAATATTAAGACTGGAGAGTAGCTAAGTACAGGATATGATTTATATACTTCTATGTAGGAGGTAGTGAATAGTTAGTACTTGGTAGGAGGCTATGTACCAAGCATAATTTGTAAGTAGGCACAGGTGAAAAACATAAGTCGGGGCGGATATCAATATGTACACGTTGGATCAGTTAGTCGAGTGGTTATAGGAAGTACCAGTGATCCGGGAAGTAAGTACTATGTGCAAATGGGGAAAGTATGTACCTAAATGGGAAAGGAGATTTTACAGTAGGATGGATGATGCGGAAGGCAACCGACAGGTGGTCGAGTGGAGCTGTAGGGGCCAATGCAGGAGCCGACTGGGTTGGGCAGAGGGCGGATGGAGCGGAGGTGGTAGGAGAGCAGGGGAAGTAGGATGTTGGGTGGAGTGGATATTAATATTGACAAAGCGGTCGGATCAGGTATATGACAACCTGACTCTGAAGTCATGCCTTGACTTTGATGATGGGAGTTCAAATTTTCATTTACAGGTTAACAAAGCTAAACATCCTTTGTTAAACTTGTTAAGATGACCACTACATGTATCAGAGCCAGAGTCTCTGGTGCAGATCTTACCCCAGATATCTTGATGGCTGCAGTCACTGATAAGTATGACTGTTAAGGTCATGCTCAAAGGGAGGAGAACTCAAAGGGTTTGGCTTCAGCTCATGCGCTGTGCCCCTTACCCAAGTATGTGCCTTTAATTTTTGAAAGGCAGGGTGCCGTTTGAGCTAGCTAGCGAGCCTGCGAGCAAGCACAGCTCAAACAAGTGCTTACTAAGCAAGTGAGCGATCTAAGTTGCAATGCATCATATGCACGCATCTTACTTCTTCCCTTCATCTCTCGCTCACTCGTTTTCTTTGATGTTGAGAATCCGATGCTCATCTGGTTAATCTGTCATATTCTGGCGCTTCGCGCATCTGACAACGTACCTCCAACGTGGTCGTCTTCGCACGGAGGTTGTATCCTACACGCACCGATATGTCGTGTTGTGGGTATTTTCGCACCCCTCGACTCTGTTCAATCAAAGATGAGTTCTTCTCAGTCCATTCAGTTTATTGGCCTTTGGCCATGACGAGTTGAGCGATATAGTATCATACTATTCACGTCAGTGTTTCTACAGTCTTCCCCAGGCTGCATACATTCACCTTCTTGTTTTCTCTTCTTCATGATAACACACCATGTGTGTGTTAAGGTCTCGCCTATGGATTCTGCTCGTCGTTTGTGACGAGGATTCGCCCTTGACAAGGGCCTTTACTCAATTGCATTACATTTTGTCTCGGGTTCTCTTCAGGCATATCGGCAGCCTCTTGCTCGCCTTAGCACATATACTTTGGCACTCGTCCGTATGCTGTGGCATCAGTGCTTCGACACTCACAGACCAAGCACCGTGAAGCCTTGGACATGCTTCGATGCTCACACTTAGGCACACCAATCTAACGGATTGCTATTCGCACGCTTCAGTGATCGTGCTTCGGCACTTGCATGTTGCTTGCAGCGCATACATGCTATAATGCGGCGCATATACTCAGCCTTCGTATTTTTCTTTCCTATCGTGTTTTAGACACACTTTCTGTAGTGGATCATTAGCCATTCGCGCGCCTCGGAATGTGCATTCGGGCACACATACTTCGGCAGCTGTTTGCATGCTTCAGTGATCGTGCTTAGCCACCAGAACTTCACCCGCAGTGCATACATGCTGTGTTTCCAGCACATATACCCATTTCTTTACATGTTTTCGATATCTTTCTTTCCTCCAGACTGCTACCCCTGCTTCAAGGCCACCCTACAGAGCCTTTTCAAGTTTCCCGTTCTTGTTGTTGTATTTGATGAACACCTGTTACCTGGGGTTTGATCACCCGCATTTTGCATGGTGGGGTCTCTCTCTCGGACAGGGATGTGCATAACCATGGCCGTGGTTGGTTTACCTTCTTGTACATTGCGCTCGGCTGTCACAAGTACGCGCAACTGCGACAAACCGGTTGATGCCTCTTTTCTCTTTATCGGCGGCACATGGCCATGCACTGCCACGTACTGCGGGCCAATACCTTCCTTCTGTTGAATTGTGCATGACTGCACCTGTTTAGGTCAATGCCTTCATCCTTTGCACAAGCGTGTGCGACTGCGACGGTTGATGTTGTCCCCCTTTGGATTGTGTATGATTGCACTTGAACAGGCTGAGGCCTTGCAAAGTGTGTGCGACCGCAACAGTGGGTCGATGCTCTTCTCTGTTGGTTGTGCATGACCATGTAACGCGGGCCAATGCCTTCCTCTTTTGGAGTGCACTTGACTGCACTTGTGCAGATCGATGCCTTCCTTTCTTTGCAGGAGTGTGCGTGACCGCGACGGTGGGTCGACGCCCCTCCTCTCTTGGTTGCGCATGACTGTGTAATGCGGGCCGATGCCTTCCTTTCTTTGCTGGAGTGTACGTGACCACGATGGCGGGTCGACGCCTCTCCTCTCTTGGTCGTGCAGGACCGTGTAATGCGGGTTGATGCCTTCCTCTTTTTGGATTGCACATGACTGCACTTCTGCAGGTTGATGCCTTCCTTTCTTTGCCAGAGTGTGCGTGACTGCAATGGCGGGTCGACGCCTCTTCTCTGTTGGTCGTGCATGACCGTGTAATGTGGGCCGATGCCTTCCTTTTTTCGGAGTGCGCATGACTGCACTTGTGCAGGCCGATGCCTTCCCTTTTTTGCAGGATGGTGCATGACCGCGACGGCGGGTCAACGCCCCTTCTCTGTTGGTCGTGCATGACCGTGTAACGCGGTCCAATGCCTTCCTCTTTGGGTTGTGCATGACTGCACTTGTGCAGATCAATACCTCTTTCCCTTGCAGAAGTGTGCGTGACCGTGACGGCTGGTTGACATATCTTTCATGACTGGGTAATGCGGGCCAATGCCTCCCTCTTGGTGAATTGTTCACAATCACACTTGTGCAGGTCGAAGTCTCCCTTTCCTTACGAGAGTGCTCACGATCGAGACAGTTGGTCTACGTCTTTTGCTAATACACAATCACTCTCCCTTTGGATTTTGCATGTCTATGCTTCGACAAGCCATTGTCTCTCTTTGCTTAGTGTCCTGTTCAGCCCTACTTTGTGCTTTCCAATACCTGCTTCGCCCTGTGTCTTCCGCCCCTCCCTTCTCTTTCCTTTGTTCTAGACATTGGTTTTAGAACTCATTTGTGTCGGACACCTGTTCTACGGTGCTGCACTTCCTCCTTGCTGGACTATGTGATGGCCTTTGGTAGGGGAATGTCTTTTCCTTCACTGGTCAAGGTATATGCGACCACTGGAAGAGGGACCGACCCTCTCCGTTCGGACCATTGCTACTTGTTTGCTGGTAAACCTCAGCACTTGTGGGCGCACGCAATTCGATATCACCATCCCTTCCACTAGTTTCATCGGAATCGGTTTAGCGTCTTCGACTTTCATTTCATTTAGAAGACATCCACCTGGATTCCTGTCCTGTTTTATTGTTTTTGTAGACTTGGCGCTCCTACGGAGGCATTAAACACCTTGACACGTCTCTCCTGCTATTGGCAGCTCTGACAGAGCATACTATACATCTTCCCTTAGTCACGTGAGACCGTGTGTGCAGTCTTACACTTGTTTTTCATTTGCCTATCTCTGTGTCCGCACCTCGCATCACTGAGCCCTGATGAGGACTACAATGTCACATTCTGTATACACTTGCAACACTTGACTCTGTTTTCTGGTCGTTCGTCTTCATTCCCTTTTGTATCCGGACAAATGGATGCACTTCAGATGGCCTCCCAGCTCATTGCTTCACCAAAGTCATCAGACTCCATTCATCACGAGTCCTCTGGTATAGCATAACAATTCAATCTTGTTTTATCTTTTTCAACCCTTGGATCAACTCGACATGAGTCAGATTTGTATGGCGCAGTGATTGGATTTGTTTTCCCAGCTCTTGCTCTATCTGTCAATCTTCACATCACAAATTCAATAGGGTTATTTTACATTAATGTCTTTGCGCTCCTTGCCAGTCGCAGAACAAATGTCGTTCAGACATTCGATAGTCATGATCCTTGCCATTTACTGGTCATCGAGTGGTGTCAGCCGCTTCTAGCCAAGGGCCTTCTGCACTACTGCTATCTTGCCCAGATAAAATCTCAGAACACGCTCATCCACACTTGGAGATGATTCTTTTTAACTTCATGTTAATACCCAAGTCATTCTAGGATGTTCGGCATGCTCGCGACACCACAGCGATTCACCAAAACTTGTACATCCTACCCAATTGTCTTCCACTTGCCAATTAACCTTGAAAACTATTCCTTCGGCACTACTTCCTTCAGGCGCGAGCGCACAGGTATATATTACCATGATTAATGCTGGTCCTACCACTTCCAAATTTGCTCTTCTCATCATTCACTCGCAAGTCTGCTAGTTGGGGAGTCGCATTTTTCAGCCACGACTGTTTGTGAGCCTTGCTTGTTATGGGTAGTGTCGTGCTCTGAAAACCCTCTCAAATACCTCACACTCGAGGACTTCGGTTGTGCTTATTTTGACGTCTAGCTGTCTCCTTTTCAGCTTTCTCTGATCGAAACAATTCCTTGCTCTCGCTTTGCTTCGCATCAGTTGCATTGAGCATTGATGTGTCACATGACTTGCAGCACTGATCATAACATCAAAGTTTCTTATCGTTTCGATCTTTCTTGTCTTTCGGAGACTTCAGACTCTCTTTTTTTTGGCTCTCGGCTAAAGCCGAACACCAACCGAAGCCCCTCCCCCCAACTGGCAAAACTCGCATCTAGTCTTCACCACTCAAAGGAGTGACCTTAGATATTCTCTCATATCTCACATACCTCACAAATAACGGCCCCCGGTTATTTGTGATTCACTTTTACAACTTCTAGTTGAACGTAGCAAACTAGTAAGCAGGGAAGTCTGACAAAGTCCAGAGAAGTCCAGAGGTCAGACACAGGAGGAGTTTGGTGGAACTCCAGGGATTCAAGAAATGTTAGAGTAAGACTACTATGGACAAGTCTGGAGTAGAAACGGAGTGGAGATAGACTACCCTAAGGTAGAGCCAGAGATATAGTCTAAGAAGTTGATCCTAAGACTTGGAGGTGGACAGGAGAAGAGACTCAAGTCCAGAGAAACAGGAATGAGAAAGAACTAAGTTGGTATTTGAACTGAGGAGGTATGGAGTGTTACAGGAGTTTATATACTGTAGGTATCAAGTAAGTAATCAGTCAGCATAGTACAAGGCTATATATGAAGCATGTGGAAATCCTATTAGTAAGTCTATAACAGATCAAAAGAAATGGAGTTGGAAATGAATACAGAGAAATGGATCAGTAAGCAAGGCAGAAAAGAGTATAACTGGTAGCCAGAGAAGAGTAAGTCTAAAAGGAGATGGGCACAAGATTATGTTCAGGTCCAGAAATGAAATAGGAGCACCAGACGGAAATCAGGATGGAAGTCTGGGTCTAAGGGTGAGGATCTGGAGTTCCAGGTCTGGAAACATGGGATATGACAATGACCAATGCACCACAAAGTGTTACAATGGCACTATATTTTCTTCTTCTTACTTCTTTTCTTACTCATCAAGCCTTGTGACTGCTTATCAACATGTCCAACACATGAACACTTACTTATATGCTTACTCATAACACTTACACAGATGATTACTCATTGTTAGGTACTGTGCTTGGATGGAGAAGTGGAGGGGTCAGGGCTTGGCTTCAGCTCTTGTGCTGCACCCTTAGCTGAGTGCATGCCCCAAATTTGGAGCAGGACTGACATTGTCCGATGATAGGATGGTTGGTCCGCTTTGGTCCGCTTTGAGGGTCGGGAGGTAAAGGCTTCTAGTGAGAGGCTGACTAGGAGCAGGGCAGATGAGGTGGGGGAAGTGAGTTGGAGCGGAAGGGGACAAGGGCATTGGTTTATCATGTGGAGGGAAGTAAGAATAGTTTAACTTAGAGCATGTGTTAAGGTCGTGCTTAAGGGAAGTGTAACTCAAAGGGCTTGGCTTCAGCTCATGCGCTGTGCCCCTTACCCGAGTACATGCCCTTAATTTCCAAGAGGCAGAGGGGAAGTCTGGGTAAGTCCGGAGGTCAGACACAGGGGGAGTTCAGTGGAACTCTGGAAGGCTAGGAGCAAATAGAGTAAGACTACTTCAGACAAGTCCGGAGTAGAAATGGAACAGAGTTAGACTACCCTAAGGTAGAGCTGGAAATATAGTCTTAAGGATTAACCCTAAGACTTGGAGGTGGACAGGAGATCAGACTCAAGTCCAGAGAAGCAGGAATGAGCAGAACTAAGATGATATTCAAACTGAGGAGGTACTGGAGTATTACAGGAGTTTATATACTGTAGATATCATGTAAGTAATCAGTCAACAAAGTAAAAACTATGCCTGAAGCATATGGAAAGTCTATTAGTAAGTGTACAACGGATCAAAGAAATGAAGTCAGAAATGAAGTGCAGAACGGATGGATCAGTAAGCAAATGGAAAGGTGTACAACCAGTAGCCGGAGAACAATATTCTAAAAGGAGATAGGTGTGAGTCCGGAGATGAAGGCGGAGTGCCAGTGTGGGGAATACTCCCACTGTAGGCGTAAAACCCTGTCGATTCCACATTGTCTCATATCAGTTCCACACGTTCCACATTTCCCGTGCATCCTCCGATGGGTTCCACATTCCCGCGCATCCTCTGGAACATGCCTGCACTATCCGATATTCCCACGCATCATTGGACAACCTTTGCATGTCCTGTCCCCATCCTTCCAGGTTCATTGGTACACTGTATCTCTCTTCCCATTGCTTCCAACATTATCTGGATCTGTCATATCCCATACCTCTGGATCCAGAATTCCAGATCTCCTCCACTAAAGTCTGGTTCTCCATCCTGTTATTTCGCCTGGCGCTCTGCCTTCATCTCCATACTCACCCCTATCTCCTTTTAGAATAGTTACTGCTCCAGTTACCGGTTATGTCCTTTCCACTATGCTTACTGATCCGTCCATTCTTACTTCATTTCTGACCTCACTGCTTTGATCCATTATGCACTTACTAATAGACTTTCCACATGCTTCATACATAGCCCTTACTTTGCTGACTGATTTACTTACATAATACCTACAGTATATAAACTCCTGTAATACTCCGGAACTCCTCAGTTCAAATATCATCTTAGTTCTGCTCATTCCTGCATCTCCGGACTTGAGTCTCATCTCTTGTCTACCTCCGAGTCTTAGGGGTTAAACCTTAGGACTAATTCTCCGGCTCTACCTTAGGGTAGTCTAACCTCTGTTCTGCTTCTACTCCAGACAAGTCTGGAGTAGCCTTACTCCATTCCCTCATAGTCTTCCAAAGTTCCGCCAAACTCCCCCCGACATCTGACCTCTGGACTTCCCAGACTTCCATTGGACTTCCCTTCTGCCTCTTGGAAATTAAAGGCATGTACTCGGGTAAGGGGCGCAGCGCACAAGCTGAAGCCAAAACCCTTTGAGTAACCTCCACCTCCCCCTTGAGCATGACCTTAACAGGATCACATTGACACATGCCCTTATGGCATGGACCCCTATTGTGCAGTATTCCGCCCATGTGCACTGCTTGCCTTCATTTCCGCATCCTGGGAATGTGCTACCTATATCTCCGTGTTCCTTGAAAATACTGTACCCTATAAGCATAGAAGGTTTCGGAAAATACTTACTTCACTTACTTCCTCCCATCTTTTACCTTCCAACTTTTCTCTGACTTTTCCTTCACCTTACTAGAGGACTGCTTTGACTTATGCCCACTATCAATCTAACCTTGTGATATACTTCCTTCGACTTGATCCGCAAGTTCTGACAAATCTGTACATTCTGCGCTTCATTCTGTTTGAGTTCCATTTCATTCCACTTCATTCTGCTTGAGTTCTGCTTGTTCCGCATTTTTGTGGATCCTCATCCTACCTGCAGTAGGGTTGATTAGGGTCGTTTAGGCAGAGACTAGTACTCCACAGTAGCAATCCCCTTTAGGGTCGAACATGCTTGTTCTCAAGTGAGGCAGCAGGTAGCAAAGACCCAACTTTGTAGTAGATCAATTTCTCACTGCTGCACTTGTTGTACCCACACCAGGCAGACAACAGGACGGAGAATAGGATGGAGAACTGGACTTTCACAGGGGGGAGGATCCGGAGTTCTGGGTCTGGAGGTATGGGATATGACAGCACGGCTCTAAGTCAGGGCAGAGGAGTGGAGGTGACAACAAGATGAGACTTGTGTCAGGAGTGAGCAAAGTTCTATGGAGAATTCCCACCAGTAGAAACTGAGGGAAGACAAGTAATATTAAGACTGAGGAAACTAGCTAAGTACAGGATAGGTTTATATACTTCTATGTGAGGAGGCAGTGATCAGTAGTCCATTGCATAAGGCTATGTGCTGAGTATACAATTTGTAAGTATTACTACAGAGAAAAACATAAGTCAGGGCGGATATAAATATGTACACAATGAATCAGTAATCAAGCGGTTATAGGAAATACCAGTGATCCAGGAAGTAAGAGTTATGTGCTGAAGGGGAAAGTATATACCTAAATGGGGAAAGAGGTTCCAGTTGAATGGAACCTATACAGGAGGTAACCAACAAGACAGTGAAGCAGAAGCACTAGGGCAGGGAGCAAGTGGAGCAGACGAAGGGTAGAGCAGAAAGGATGTAGTCAGATGGAGCAGATATTAATATCATTGGAGTGGTCAGATCTGGTATATGACACTCATACTGTTCTCTGATTGATCAATTCAACATTGTACCACTTCTCATCTCTTTTCTGATTGGACAATATCATTTCCCTTACTTCCACTTACCTTTCTTGATAGGGTCATCAACCTACAGACTGACCCTAAACCATCTTCACTATACATATATACACCACACCCTTGGTACTAGGATTCCTTAACTTGAATCTACTAGGTTCTCTCCTGATACTTCAAGTTTACCAATCTAGCTGCCTGCTAGCAGACTAGCCTGATCACTAATCTAGTGAGCCCTTGAAACTCAACTAGCCAGAACCCTTGATCTAGCAGACCTTTGACATCCAACTAGCAGAACTTGCAATATGCTTCAACCTTGATTATCCTTTATTGGATTGTTGAAAGAAGAACTATCTTAGTCACAACACAAAGGGAAAGAAGTCTGCATCTTCTAATGATGATGCTGCCTACAATGCAAACTCCAATGGAAAGAAGCACTGCTTCAAGGGCCAGTGTCACAACTGTGAGAAGAAAGGCCATATGAAGCCAGACTGCTGGGCTGATGGTGGAAGGGGCCTATGCTTTCAAATCATCAAAGTCTAATGATCGGACACCTGGAGTGCATTTTGAATATATTAAGCATCATGGGTTTAAGGTTTCAGAAAGATCCATCAAGTATTGAGTGACAGGGAAGCAAAGGAACATATCTGTGAAAAGTTGGTTTTATTGACTTATTTTACCAAAGGCCCGTAAAACATGATGGCACATGATCTCGCTGACAAATCAGCAACCCGACGTGTCTTTTACTAGAGTAGTAGTAACTATGTGTCCTTGGTTTGCGCAAATCTGCAGCTCCTGTTCAGTTGCCTTCCCATTGCAGGATGCACTGCATTGGTACCTGCACTCGAGGACCACCTGTCAGCACTGAAACCACTCACCAATGGAGCTTGCTGGGCTCATTGTGTCACCATTTTGCATCCAACAGCCTCGCACTATGGTTGCAACGTGATTCCATCAAACTTTGCCATGCGCACACGCAGAAAGACAGCGTGATAAGTGTTTGTTTTTTCTGCCCATATGTACAGCTGTATATACCCAGACCCCTGCAATACAAGTCTTAGAATTTGCTTCATTGTCTGGTGAAAACGATCGAGTGTGCCTGCCCACCCTGTCCATGTAAAATCCCACCGCCGGAGCTCTCAGCCACCCGTAAAATCCCAAGATTTTACGGTAAAATAAAGTGTGGCAGACACTTTACCACCACTTTTCTGTTCTTTTCTTGTAAAATGTGGCACCCAGTGCAGCAAAAAATCGCATTTCTGGTTCCCTTCCCTCAAAAATTTGCTCTAACCGCAACCTTACATTCATACTATGATATTCACTGCTCTGATAAATCCCAGAGGTATGTACAACCAACCCTTTTACTATCTACAGCATATCTCATGTGCTCAGACCCAGGGGTGCTCCCTTAAGAAGGCAATGTGACTATTGGTCACAATCACACTGCTCTTTGTTGCCGTCAGGTTAGTAGTTACCTCTTGTCCGCACTCAACAACTTCTCGCTAAGCCTTGATCATTCAGTGTCCTCATGACAATTACCATGGCCCAAGCCTGCCCTTGGGGTGGATCTGAGCTAGATCTGTGGTGTGCTTATGTTGGCTGAACCAGGAGCTCAATGTGAGTTTTTTCATTTTCTTCTTTCAAACACTCCCCTCCCCATGACGCCTGGTTTGGCTGTATTGCCCCAAGGCTGATTGGCAGAGTATCACATCTCCCTTCCTCCACATTTGAATTCATGTCTTAGAGAAAACAAGCCAGTACCAATACAAATGAAACAGAGGAACAAATCAAACTTACTCGCCAGCTGAAAGGTCTGATAAACAGGTAATGTCTTTCTATATTGTCATGTTCCACACTAATTCCAGCTGCACTCAGAATGTCCGAGCAAAATATCACAACCATTGTAGATAGCATTGAAGAGGTATATCACAACCACTGCCGACATGGTTCATGCTTGTTTTTATCCGTACTGAGCGTGGCACACATGTGTTTTCCTCAGATGTCACCTTGACTCTCACCAACCTCATCATTGATGGCATCTCATCTCATTCAACCCTTCTGGACTTGTACATTGTCCTCCACATGGCTTTTATATCTAGCCTCTATAAATTGATCGGCACTGTGTTTGGTATGTGTCTTCTAAAATGACACTCTGCAATGTAAGCTAATGCGCCGTGTGCACTCAACAGCTTACTTCGTTCAGAACGCAGTTGCGTCATATGAACAGCACCTCGCTTCGGTGGACGAAAAGTCAACAGCCAACTCAACTGAAGTCCCTGAAGACCTAGGAAAAGAGTGTTCTAACCTCGTCGTGCTTTCTCAGAGCTGTACAACTTTCAAGTGATCTTGTGTATTCTTGTTTATGACATCATCTGCGGTCTTTTGGACAAAGACCTTTCTGAGTTCAGGGTAGAGCTTCTGCTGAAACTTCTTCGAAGTAAGTACCGCCCTGTCTATTCTTGACGCATCTTGACCTTGTGCTAGGTTCCGGCCAACAGCTATGACAAGATGACCCTATGGCATTGAAGGACATTGTAACCCTAGCACAGTCTTGGGTGGCCGGACATGCCAATGCTATTCGGCATCCCCCGCACAGAAGTCAAGAAGTTCGCCAATCCCCATCACTGGCTGGAACATTTTCCTCCAATATGCATGGTGTGCAGACTAATTGTCAATTTACTTGCTATGTTTCTCATTTATGTACTACAGGAAGATATTGTTTGATGGCAAATGAACAAGTTGCATGCACTGGGAAAAGTAAAGTTTGGCAAGCAATACACCATCTACAGCCCAAAAGATGGACAACCTTGTATGAACCATGATTGGTCTGATGGTGAAGGTGTCAATCCCCAAGAGTACACTGGCGTCAAGATGGAGGTTGTGGAATGGTGTATGGTGTCTTTGCAATCAATGACATGGAAGTGTTTGTGTGCACGCATCGTGCAGCATGTAATATGGCTTTCCAAGGTCTGTTGCCTGAGCACGGTCAGACTCAACAGTTACTGGAGATAGATGGAGTGGCCATCATCGGCACAAAGATCAAAGCACCGTTTGGACTGGTTTCTGAGGTGTACATGTTGCCCATGGACAATGTTTTGGCCACAAATGTCAGTCTTCGTACCTTTGCAGTAGATCTTTTTGACATTCTCTTAGGGTACCAGTATCATCACATCTGTGCCCTCAGATTCTGTCTGTTCAAGAGGCGAAGCCCAAAGTTTGCGCAAGCATGATCAAACAGGGATTGGCTTTCGCATATGCCAAGCCAGAGAACTTGGTCATATCATGCAGTGCGGATGAGTGTGTTGTTGCTCTGATGGACCAGTGGTATATGGACTATGGAGAACCTGAGTGGAGAGTACAAGCCAAGAGGCTCGTAGTTCTGTGTTATCCCTTTTCTTTTGCTTACCCAGTTTAATTTCAGGTTGCTGGCAAAGATGGAGACCTGGATGGTTGAGACTAGGAACTTGTTCAAAGCCACCTTGGCCTGGCTGAACAAGTGGGCGTGTGCTCGGACATATGATCTGGGGTCCAAGTTGCCTTGGGATCCCCAATTTATGGTTGAAAGTTTGAGCGACTCCACTATCTACATGGCATACTACACTGTCACACATTTGTTGCACGGTAGGTGTCACAATCAATTTTTATCATCTCACTGAAGCATGAATTCAACTACTTCTACCCCTTCAATATGCGTTCCTCAGGCAAAGATTTGGTCTAGAATAATCTGATGTTCTTGCTGTATAACCACACTGCAATCTTCCCTGAAGACAAGTGGCCCCAGGGCATCCGCACAAATGGGCATTTGATGTTGAATGGCAAGAAGATGTCGAAGAGCATGGGCAACTCACTGACACTCTCTGTTAATGAACTTTGTACCTATAAAACAAGGTACATTATGGTCTCGTTAGTTTAGTCTAATGTATATGAAATGGCACTAACTCACATCTCAGTCTCTTCAAAAGAACTGAGATGCATGTGCGTTACTGCTGGCAACTTTAAGGTGAGTTGGATGGAAACGGAAATTTTAGGTATCAATACATAACATATTGCAGGTCTACGCCCATTTTGGCTTGAGCTCAGACCCTTCAGTATTTGTCATGCAAATGGATGAAACCGCACCAGAGTTATCTCCTTACACTGACTTACATAATGATGTCTCAGTCCAGTACCATCATCATGATCATCTGTAAGGCTTTGTTATCCATATGTGACCCTGCATTTTAAACAATCTTTCTAGACTTCACACTTTCAGTGTTGTCACTGGTGGCTAGTGACAGACGAGACATCGCCACTGAAGTGCATGCAGTGGGACACTCCAGCGATATTGCCTCTTCTTGGACACAGCGTGGTTGTTCGAATTGGCTGGTGATGCACTCAAAATACCACCTGTTACAAAGGGGATGCTGTAGTGTAGTCCTTCTGCTTGCAATCCAACTATTCCTCCTCATCTTTAACACTGTCCTCATCCTCATCCTCTTCTGTCTTGCTTAAAATCTCGGCAACAGCACGCTCCTCAGCTACCTCCCTCATCACCTCTATGGTCTCTACTGTTTGCTCGTAACTCTTGAGGTACCCATAAACTGTCCTGATGACATCTGCTTGAAATCCTTGCTGGATTGCAAGCAATTGAACCCATGCCTTGAAGCCGGCCTGAGCAAAGTGTGTGATGTCACCCTTGTGTATGCTGGTGTGAGCAGTAGATCCATCTGAAGTTTTGCTGGTGCAGTCTTTGAAGAACATCAGCTGGAGCATCATGGCTGTAGAGGTGTGTGTTAGTGCAACATAGTCCATACACTGCGACAAGTACAAACCAGCATTATTGTTTGATGCTTTGGAAAAAGGTGAAGATGTGGGATGTACCGGTGTTGTGTTTGATGCTTTGAAAAGGTGCAGGATGATGTGTGGATGACAAGCCCCTCAAGTGTTCAAAGTTGAATTAACAGACCCCTATAGCATCAGGTGCATGACATGCTGCACGCACGTTGGGTTGCACTCTCATTCACACTCATTTCATTATTTATCGCACTGGACACACTACTGTATTTTTAACCATGGCTCGGGGGATAACAAAGAAAATCACGTCTGCTGTAAAGAAGTCGGCAAAAGGGAAGGCAACTACTGCATCGGCATCAGCCCTGATGGCACAGCGAGAGGAAGCACGGCAGACATTACTAAAGGCCAAGGGCATGCGGTCGCAGTACGACAGTCATCTGGTGCGGGGCTGCCGGTTCCTTGCAGATGTAGTTGAGCAGAAGAAGACTGCTCATACAGATGGTACTCACACCCAGGCCAATGGCAAACTCATCAACATTGATGCTTATAGCCATGCATTCGACAACACTCCCAACAGATACTCTGCATCCGCACTCAAACTCTTTCTCGTCCAGAAGGGTTTGATGGAGGCGTGAAGTCTCAGCACAATGTGGGGCATGTTCTCAGCTTTCAACAATCTGTGGAAGAACTCATGAGTGATCGCACACTCATTTTATGACACAAAATTGGATGATGTACAGCCAAGGGGAGACCTACCAAGGGCCGTACCACTTCAATTCAGCGACCAGGGTAGTCACCGGAAACCCAGCTCAGTCCATGGCTGTGCAAGACATGATGGAAGTTTTGAAGAACAATGAGGGAGCAGAAGGTGGCAGCAGGAACCATGCATCTGCCATGACGATTGAGGACATGCAGAAGGTGATGGCATGGTCCTACAAGCAGTGCCCTGACAAGCTGATCAGTCTCATCTATTCCCGAGTTCGGAGTGAGTTGGCTCTTGATATGGACGATGTAATTTTAGCCCAGAAGCACCTCGTAATCCGTGCATTCGCAACCACAGGCTTTATGATTTGGACACGGTGCATCCATCAGCATGGAAGTGTGAAGACTAATTATATTGGCCACCTAATCCCCTGCAGAAATTTCGAGCTTACGAAAATCAGACGAAAGGACATTGTTTGGAATTGCCAGGGACGCCTTCCATACGACATCCCTTATGACTTAGTGAGCCTGCTCAACTGCAAAGGCTGGCAGCAAAAAGGCGAGACCAACAGTACCTTAGATGGTAATGTCCTATGTGCCCCCAAAGGCTGAGTCCTGACATGTAGCTTCAAGATCACGAGTACAAGATCTACCCTCAACAACAGACACCTGAGATCTGCATGTTCACACATCTGCGAGCCTGGGTGAATTTCTTGGAGGAGGTCCTTCTCCGGCAGCCATTGGAGCCTGATGAATTCATCTTCGCCTGAGTAGGTGCAAACAGTGTGGTCTATGCCTCCGACAAGCTGTCATACAATGGTGTGATGAAGATGCTTGCCTGGATGTGCAAGGAGGTAGGGCTGACGGCTAGGTACACCACCCACTGCTTTTGGTGAGGTGGTGCAAGGTACCAGTTCATGTTCACACCTCTGGGACAGCGCTGGTCACTTGCTACCATTCGGTGGTGGGGTGCATGGGCCGAAGGCGAAAGTGTGAGTGGAAGTTGTTGTGTGGTGCAGTGAACTGACCAATCCCCCTCAACTTGGACAGGTTGATACTCTGATATGGTACCTTCTGGACGAGCTCACTCAATATGAGAAGAATCATAGGGATGCATTGTGCCCCATCCCTCAGGAAGCTGACAAGAGTTTCAACAGTGACCACATCTTGACAGCACCTGTGACAGCAGCAGAAACATGGCAACTCAAGATGTCATTCAATCGCGAGCTGAATCGGCTGTCTGACAAAGTCGAGGAGGTGCTAGACAAACTGACCCTTGTTCCAGCAGGGCCTTCACCATCACCACCACCTTCCCAACTTGCTTGGTGCTCTGTTTCAAACTCTGTCCCCTCCTCATCATCTCCGCTATCTGGCCAGTCCAACCTAGTACAGCCAACACCGTTTTGTGAGCCTGAGGCCTTGCATGCACCTTCCTTGGGAAGCTGTGTCTCACCATCTACAACACCCGACTCATTTCCTATTGACTCGAATTCTTCCTCTGCACCCTTGCCTCCTGTTAAGACTGTGCTCAGGGGTAAGATGGAGTCTGGGGGGCTTGGCTTCAGCTCGTACACTGCGCCCCTTACCCAAGTACGTGCCCCTAATTTCAGATTGTAGTCCGACTCAAGTTCTACAAGCTCTGACAGGACATCAGAGCGGAGGTCCTCCGAAGGAGGACCGATGGACTACTAGATAAGCATGGGAACGTCAGGCGGAGATTGGTCCGCCCTACAGGGGAGAGTCGGAGGGCTACTGCAGTCGGAGCTAACAGTAGGAACAGAGCGGGGGAGACTGCTCAGATGAAGTCTGAAGCAGAATGGAAACATGGAGGATAGAGGTACGAGAGGATTGACCACAAGTCCAACACGTGGGAAAGGCAGCGGAGGCGTGGGAAGTCGGACGAGTGGAGAAGGCAGTCAACCTAGGGAGTCAATCCCCTAGGTCAGCAAACAGTGTTACGCCGAAGTATAATGCAGGCAAACAATCAATCAATAAGACCAAAGGTTTGTTGATACATTCTAGACAACTGTCTAAAGAACGCCCAAGTTCAAGTAAAGGCTAAGTACTGAAGAGGTAACTTAGAATCAAGTCAGAGTGATCAAAGGAAAATCAGTGTAGGTTAAGCTGAAGAATCAGCGTCACCTAGCCAGGGTTTATATAGTAAACAGGGTACAGTGTATGATGTAATAATAGTTAATGATCAGTAAGCTGCATGTGTAAGCAATGAGGCGTCTGAGTCATACTGAACTAAATATAGACTAATAAGAGTCATGCATAGTAAGCATGGATCAAGGGAAAGAAGAAAAGAAGTTCATAGAACAACACAGCCATAACAAACAGGAGTTGACTTGGGTTAAGCCTAAGTCAAGGAGCAGAAGAGCAGGGCTTAGAAAAGGTGATATTCAGACTGAGTATCTACAGACAGATGTACATATGTTTATATACTCTAAGTAAGTAGCATAGCATAGCAGAAGGCTATGTGCTGAGTGTACAGGATTACAAGAGAGATGACTGAGGCATACAAGAAAGAGGCTCAGAGAATAGTATGTACGCAACGGATCAAATATCACTTGGGTATGGGATTACCGGTGATCCGAAAGGAGGAACTATGATACTAAATGGAGATAGGACCAGTTGAGTGGTTCCTAGTCTAGGAGTGGACTGGTGAGGCAGTCGGGCAGACTAATAGTCAGGCAGGGCAATACGAGCGGAACTGAAGGAACTGAGTGGGGCAGAAAAGCAGAGGGAGTAGGATCGGGTGGACCGATAGGGCGGAGGAGCAGAACCCCAGATAGGGTCGGATGGAAAGGGAATAGGGGTAGCATCGGAGGAGCAGATCGGAGTTGGGCAGAGGTAGCAGGGCTAGTCCTGCTGAGATGCACTTCGTGCATTGTCGGGGAAGGAGGAATGAAGCGGACGGGGAAACAGGGGGTCAGACCAGCAATAGGGATGCTCATGGGTGGTGTTGGAGGTGCTTGGATCTGGTATATGACACCTCCCATTGTCCTGATGTCAGCTGCATGTCTCCGCAACAGTCACAGGCATGGTGCCTCAACAAAAAAAAGCCACTCCTATTCCTGGCGTCGGGATTCCGGACCTTCCATGTGGACTTGAGGCATGGTGTGCTGCCGTAAAGCAGTGGGAAGACCCTGTGGCATCTATCAGAGGCAAGGCCCTGAAGGATTGGCCAGAGGAGTGGTATACTGGTCCCATGCACACGATCACCAGTGTGAAACAGAACATCTGCAAGGTGATTGCCATGGAGTGCTACCGGTGAGTCACCTTTATGCTCATTGTCGGTTCAAGAGCGGGGCTTGAGACTTGGATCACACTTTCAACAGGCTGCAGCAGGACGAGGGAGTATTTCTGGAGACATACCCTGAGGCAACCCGTGGTGTCAAGCCGCTTTTTGATGTGATCCAGCACCAATGCGAGGGACGTGGTAAAATCACTGGACAAGCAAGTAAGAATGGCCGCCCAGAAGTCTGAGCATCCTCCTCCCGGTGAGAACAATTATACCATGGTTTTCCATCTGCACTCATCCACATACCACCCAGTTGCACATACCTGCAGCAAGATCAGACTTGCTGGCATGACTTCACTGCACACTCACGCACCACACACACCCACTTACTACTTACTCCTCATAACTCAATCTGTATCTCTTTCATGCTCTGTGTTTTGTAGGCATCAGCTTTGTAAAGGATTGGTCATTTGTACAATTCACACCCACAGTTTTGAAAGCTTCAAATCCATTTTCATTTTTACTGTGTGACTGAACATGAATGCGTGTCAAGCAGCGGAGTGGAGGATTCAAGACTCCAAAAGATGTCGGCAATGTTGACAGAGAGAGAGAAGGAAGTTTTCTTGAACCAAGAGGGAGGGAATCTGGCAGATGCCAGGGCGGCACGTGACCGTAAAACCGCATAAAATGCTCGACATACATAAGTCTTAACACTACTCAACTGACCATTTTCGATGTTTTGGGCATTTGGAGTTTCCCATGCTCGATTTCTTATCTATTTCACTTCTCCAGTTCTAAATTCTGGGTGGATGTTTCTGTAACTTTAGTCCTGTGATACTAAATATATGTGAAATGTACTTTAGGTGTCTGATCATTAGATTTCAACAATTCAAAAGTATAGGCCCCTTATCAGTAGAAATGGCAAGTATATACACTGGCTCAAACCTTCAGTCTATTTTGAACTGATCCCTGACACACAAAGCATTTATATATGTATTACTAATGATATGAGCAGAGTGAACCATGTGTGCAAGGGTAAGATACTGTAAACATCAAAAATGCGATTTTCTATGCCCTTGTTTCTGTAGAAGGATCCTATAGGTTTTCTGGGGTACTTATGTGATAGTTATACCCTAAATATACATAGGAATAGAGCCCATACAATCCTGAAGGTCCGGTCCTATAGGAAAAAGTTTCACAGGGGGTAAACCACCAGAAGAGGGGGGATACACTACACAAGAAGGTCTTGTCCTATGGTCCTGGGCTCCTAATACATCGTTCCTACTGTTTAATAGATGCTAGGAATCATTTTTCCAAGTCTATCCTTCTAGAAATAAACAAATGGGAACATATTTTATGTTTTCCTGTATATATGCTATATCTATTGATGTAGAATGCTTCAGGGGGTAAAACAGGTGGGGGAATCTTTTCATATACACTCCTAAATATGTCCTGAATACCATAGAACACTTCCCTATCAAAGGGGCAAAAATGCGAAAATGTTCTGTACCCAGGCTATTTTAAAATAGCCCTGGAGGGGGAGCTGTCACATAAATAAACAAAAAAAGTGGTTTATTATATCATATTACACATGTATATACCAAACTACTACTTAGATACAAGGGGGGACTGATTGTAGTGTAGTAGTGAAGCTGCAGTGAGGTGGGGAGGGTGTGAGAATAATTGATATTGTGGAGATTCCCAAAATGGGCGATGTTTTTTGGTGTTGTGGGGTAATTCCCACACTAGGTGGACAACAATGCGGGGTATGGGAATAATGTGGGAAGGTCCCGATACAAGGAACAATCTATTTTTTTTAAGTGTTGTGGAGAAATTCCCACCTAGTAGCTGGCCAAAAAAGCGATAATTAGGAGTGTGAGATTATTATGGGAATGTCCTGACAGGATCCTCCACTGATACATTGTAATGAATTAATGCATGATTCAAACTTACTGTTGTAATTGTTCATGTATTACAATACACTTACAATTGTAAGACTTAATGCATTATCTCCCCAGGGTGTTCTCTTGGCCCTGCGCATCACGCATCTTGCATGTTGATTTGTGCCGCTTATAGCCCTGGGATTTGAACATTTTGACCCACTAGTCAGTGTTTTCTGGGTATAATTGTACTTGCTTCGGCTTGAGCGGTTTGGTACCATATATCTGACAGTATATAGTATGTACATGTATGCACAGAGAAGAGAGTTATGAGACGATAAGAACTCGAGGCAATTACACTCTGACACATCGGGGGTTTCAACATTTTGCCTCTTGCAAGATTTCAATCAAAAGCATATCTAGACCTGGCTAGAGCATTTCAGACCTAGCCTAGAGCGTTCCTGAGCACTCTAGATTACCTTTTGAATGTAATTTCACTGGCGGCAAAAGGTGGTAAAATGTCAGTTTCCTCGCTGTGTGATAAGGTTGTGTTCAAACTTGTAAGCCGGCAGCATTTATGTAATAGCGCCTGTCAAGGCCTTACGTTTACTTCGGTATCCTTAAATAGCCAAGGCCCCTTGTAATGCACATCCTTCTATGCCGGCGGTATTATAAAGCTCATTTATCTTTTTCCGACATGTAAGTATAGCGAATAGGCAGCTCCCGTCGCTATACAGTATGAGATAGTGTACTGTATCCAGTCAGTGTTCGTCGCCCAGTTTGGTTTCGCTTTGCAGCCTGATCTAATAGTTGATCTTTCAGTACCAGTTCTGCATGCACATCAAGAACATGATGATGGTGGGTGCCTGATGGGTTGAACTTCATCTTTCTTTCAAACTGTGGGCTGTGCCCCCGCGCATCAGCACCGCAGAAGCCATAATCATTTCGGGTCGGCAGCTTGCGGATATATAGCTGGAATTACCCTGCTGGAGTCGGAATTGATTCAGTCAACAATGTCTTCCTCAACGCAGGACCTCATCCCACAACTTGACCTTGGGAGCACGTTCGGGGCACTTTTTATTGGTGTCATCGTTTCAGCAGTGTTAGTAAGCTATCTACTCACACAACTCAGCGCTTCACCAAGTATATCTCACGAAACAGTCTCTTTGGCGCAACCAACGTTCAAGCTTTCGTCTACTTTCAGACGCATAGGGACACGGGAAGAACATTCTATAAGCTCGTTGTACGTCTGTGCTGGCTTCTCGTCAGTTCAGTTCTTGATTCTATGTCAGGTCATCTGGCTTTGGTATGTATCATTCGAGTTGCTATCATCGAGCGCATCCGAATTACGCGGTCCCCTGAAAATCTAGGATACTTGATGCCCTGCACCTGGCCCTGATCATCCATTGCGTCTATTATTATCTAGTGATCAACTATGCGAACATCGGTGCACTCACGGATGTTGTATGGAGTTTTAAGGTCAGTTCCTACTTTAGTCCTCCGTGCAGCCTCTACTAAGACATTATGGTCTCGTGCAGCTTCAGATAATAATCGACGTGAGTTGTATTCGCTAAGATCTGCGATGCGCCTCAGTCATACTTCGCAGGTTTTTATCATATATGGGGTCCATGTGTAAGTTCGATGTGCAGAGTGTTATATGCAACGTCCAAATAATACTTTCTTCCGTCTTAGCCTGTATGTCCATCGCTTATGGATGGGTATTTATTTCTCTACCAAAGGATTTCCACGACTCATGTGAGGCACCTAGTTAGCAAGGGCCGATCAAGAGCTCTCCCTATAACGGTGGTAGGTGGACGATTGATGTACATGTTCAACAGCTTATGTTGATTCACTATTAGGGCATAATCGTGATCTTGGTTTCAGGTAAGCTTGTTACATAGAATTGCACTTCGCTCGAGGTTAAAGATTCCTTCAGGTGTCGCCATCAGTGAGTGTTCAATATATTATGATCGTCGGCCCACTATTTTGACCCAATATCGGCAGCCCTTATGTGGGCAATGTAAGTGAATCATCGTACCGCCTAACTACACGAAGCGCTGATATGTAGTGAATAGATATCAGTGCCATGTGTTCACGGATCTGGTTACAATCGAGTGGTCGACATACATGACTTTGGGAACGACTACTTTCCTCGATATCGTTATTGCATCATCGCTCAGCTATCTCCTTGCCACCTCCCGTACTGGGTTCTCCAGGTGAGCAGCGGCCCTTTCACTGCCGTGTTCTGATATACTCACGCGGAGTGCTTACCAGTACCAATTCTTTAATAACAAAACTCATGGGTTATACCATCAATACAGGCTGTCTGACGAGGTATTCCTCCTTCGAGCTTATCCCATATCTCGACTCACATCTCGTGCAGTATGTGTTCAATGGCAGTTATGATTACAGTGAGGTTACAATGGTTGTACCGTTCATCTCGTCTCTGAGGGTCACATACAGTGCGCAATGATGCCGAACAATTTCATATTCCTCAGTATTCAGTTTTTAGTGGCCAAATGTATGATCACAGTTTTCTCCTAGGATCGTGCTGATTAAAATTACAGTATATGTCAACTCGTTCCTCGCACTCCTGAACGCGCCATACTATCTGAAGCCCAACACAGGCACTATCGATTCTTCCGTGTGCGCCACGGCGTGTCGCAGGACGAGGAACTCCACACATCCCGACGATGAAGTGGTACATCCGACTCCATCTGTCATGGTTGGTAGTTGCGTACTGGTGATGCAGGAGTTACTGAATGACACGCTTTAGCCACAGGGGCCGATTGAGGTGATGGTGGAGATGAATTCCTTCTCGTCTGTGTGATGGATGATTATGCATGTATTATTATCTGTCTGTCTTGTCACGAGATAGGACATTGTGAGTTCTTATCAAATTATCACACTTAACAGTTGTGGGGAACGAGAGCAGTCTAGGCCACTACACCTGCACCTGCAGGTTACAATAAATATCGTTACTTAGAACTGTATACGAGTGCACGTACGACTTCCTGCCACCAGCGTTAGTGACCTTGCCATTCCAGAAAGGGCTTCGTGATTTCTTTGACCAGCAAGTCCACTTCTTCGCAGTATTGAACACGCGCTCATTGAAGCCATGCTCGGAGAGATTAATTTGTGGTCTGTTATACTTGAAGTCGTTCCTTCTAAGTAGAGGCATCTACAGTAAGACCACACGTTCGGCATCAAATGAGTCTAGGCTCGTGACGTGGATGGAATGTCCGTTGGCGGTCAGATGCGTAACGGCAATGCAATCAGTTCAGAACTATTAACGTATCTTTGTGGATGGTAAGTTTGTTAATCTGACGGAATATCATAAGTTGAGAAGTCAACTGTAAGGGCAGTGCAAGGCGACTGCAGCGGGGAAAATCGAGGCTTGAAGCTTAATTTCCTATAAGCATTAGAAGGAACGGTTATCTTCCTTCGTCTATATCGGACTGGCTAGGGAAGAAATACGTATGCTGCATGGGCTTCTTTTGATGAGCTGTAGCACGGGGTCCCGTATTAAACTTTTAAGGCTGATAATTGGAGCCTAGTATAGCCTTCGACTGTCGCTAGTGGTTCGATTCACGACTTGTCTGAGTCAGCCCAAACCATCCCGACTCGTAGAGGAGGGTATGATTGGTGATCACCCAGCCAAGGATCATGGTCTGTGTTGGTGAAGATTTATAAGTAGAATCTAGATAGATCTAGATGCGCCAGACAGCGGTGAGCTTGACCATAAGACGTCTGACGCCATCGAGCGGAGGGCGCTTGTATGCTGATTGCGGCAGACCGTTGATCAAAATCATAACAAACGGTCGACTGTTTGTTTAAAACTCCGCTCTCATATATATGGGTATTTGCAATATTCTCTCTTCTTATGCCAACTAGCATGCATCAAGTCCTTCTTATGTCTTGAGGAATTCTCATCTCAATTCACGATCTAAAAATGTTTCAGCGTGCGACGTTCAAAACTTTGTAAATCGTCATCGCGTCATCGAGCAGTACTTGTTTATGTAAACTCAGCCGCCGAAGCCCTAGACTGGCCCTAGACTTTGCTCCAGAAGTCTATCATGGAATAGCCTCAGAGTGGCCATTTCCCGAACGTTCTCATGACACACTCCCAAGCATCGATTTACCTATGGCAACCTCTTACAATACTCTTTACAGGCTATATCGGAGACTGGCAACATTTTTCCGGTCGCTAAAGTCTTCATGTTTATACATCATCCTGGCCTTCTTGAAGAAATGCAACCTAAAGTCTTGCGCCCAACTCACACACACTACCATTCACCTTCCGCATAGTCGTAAAAGTCACAGCAATCAGGAGGCTAGTGAACTGGCTGCGCTTGCCTCATTACAACCGCCGGACATGTTTTCTACAATACCAGAGCCAGCCGAACTCGTACCCCGTGTTCCCGAAGTATCGTCTCTCAGTCAACATGTTTCCCAAGAGATATTGGAATCTAGTGGACTCATTCGCTGTGTGCCTCGCGTAGCCTCGGATGTGCAGAGGTACCATAAGAATGTGTTTCTGTATGTTTCGTAGATTTCTTATCCTGACGTATATTGATTTTTATTTGAGTGAATCACGTTCCATAAAGGTCATCATTCCTGCCGGTACTTTGCAATTTCCTAAGTGAGCGTTGTGGATGTACTTCTTATGTTCATTTGGCTGACGGTACCGCGTTTCCAAAGTCCACCTGCGCCGTCTGGGTGGGAAGCTCGTGTCCATCCAAATGGTGCCTTATATTTTGTGAATGAAGTCAGCCCCTAGTATCGTTCCTCTCACAACTGGCGTTGATGGGTGCGTAGCGGTTTGTTACGGAGGCAAATCTGTACCAAAGCACCACTTTCGCTAGCATAAACGCTTGCGCGCAACACTTGTGGAATACTGCAGGCGACCTTATGTTACATATCACTGACGACGTCCAGGTGATGCTCCAGCTAGCCTCACTGGATGGTGAACGAGTCTGCGGATATTATTTCGTAAACCATGCCACCCGCGCGTTGTTTTGGATCGAGGAAATGCCAGCAAATAACCTATCCAATGGCGTGGAGGGACTCAAATATTTGCATCAATTTCGTGGGTGCAGTGGCATTGAGTATACTTATTAAGACAGACTGATTGGTTTCAGGATACGCTATTGAAGCAGAGTATTGGTGAGGTGTATGTGAGTCGCTTTTTGTCGCGCAGGACGTACAACAGCTGATACGATTAGATTTTGGTCAATGCAAACTTGTGATCATAATTTGGAAATTGTCAGGCGCCACTGTGAACTATACCCACTTGCAACGGTCAATCGGGATCAAATTAGAGAACTGAAAGGCCTTCTTCTCGTGGCTTGTACAGGTATTGATCAATGATGTAATTGACTAGAGGATAGCTGAGTGCGGACGTTAGTGAACTTAACATCAACCACTTCTCTGTCGCCGTTTAATGGGAAAGAACTCAAGTACATCCTGGATTTGATGCCCAATATCGAAGCTACTTCTGACGAGTACGATTCGCATTACACGTGGGTCATCGGTGAGTACTGATCAATCATTTGTATGACCGATGACCGATTCCTCCTACAGCTAGAGTCATGGAATACTTTGGTAGAGATCCTCATTTTAGTGAGGGCTATCTTAAATGACGAGCGCCTTAGCCAGAGCCAAATTCTTGAACTTCTGCGGTCAACCATTTGCTCGTCTAGACGCCAATCAATCTGTCTACTATTCTAGAAAGGGCTCGGGTTGGATTGGAACGATAATCTCTTGGTGCATCAATTTTATCTTGTTTGGGGGTCCGCACGCGTATATGCCGGAGCTGCGCAAAATCTGGGTGGACCACACTGTCAATTATATCCATTGGAAAGATTTTAACGAAAGGTTGACCCGCCAGTGGTCATCGCTTGCCCTTTATGTGCGTAACACCTCCCGTCCTTGTTTAGCATTCGTCCAACGCCATAATAGGCGATGATCATGCTCGGTTCAGACATTGGGTTTCAGGTTTTACCAGTCATCAGTAATCGGGCCAACTACCTCACCTCTCAGATAGCGATAATCGCCATCGAGTTGTCGACATATTGTACAATTGGCTCCCTACTGGTTTCCATGCTGTTGGCTAGGCGTGTCCAAAAGGACGGGCGACGATCCGCCACCGAAACTGTGAGTGACTTCACAGACTCATGGTAGCTTCGCTGAAATAGCATAGGTTGAATACATATTCAAACCATTCTTCGGAATACATATTATGGCGGGCATTTCGATCATTTATAGCCTTCCGCACGCAATGCTAATGTGGGGGTGAGTGCAGCTTACCATCAAGTAAAACCTTACAAACACCTTCACAGGCTGTGTTTGTTCGTTGTCGCGTTCTCTGCAATCCTTTCCGAGATGACCTCTACGGTGGCTGTAGTGGTTGTCTATAGCATATTCGTCTTCATCTCTGTTTCCATCCTGATGTTTCTGACCAAAGTTTACGGGCGCCAGGTCGTGGACCTATCTCAGCTGTTGTCGCGGCCTGTATATGCTTTGTACAGATTGGTACACCTGCGTGCTAGAACAAGTCCGCTGGCATCGAATGCATGAACCTTTCTCCATATGCAGCGTGTTGGTGTTGCTTTCGCCTAGTACTACTAGTACTGTTAGCTCCGTCTGTCCGAGGGAGGTACCACGGGGATTACCATGACCCTGATATATGGATCTCTTCGAGCTTCGGAAGTTCGAATACCATAACCGGTACATAACCCCCGCATGTCTTTACATCCAATGTAATTATTGTACAAAGTTATCACTCCCAATCTACTATGATATTTGCATCAATCACTACTTTGATGGTGTTGTTAGCTTCCTGCGTCCATCCAAAGAATCTGATGTGGTATTCTTAGAGTCACTACCAAACAACAAATACAACGCAGTATCAAGTGTAGCACAACACGGATCAATATCCCAAGTGAGCACGTCATGAAGCTGCTGCTGCTGCTGCCCCCGACGAACCAACCGCTTTCGCATTGGGCAATTTCTTGTCGCCAATAGTGAGCTGCTCCATGTCTGCTTCCTTGAAATAATGAGGAGCGACTGGAGAATATCATTAGCTTTGTGTGGGAGACGACTTGAATGAGAGTACTCGCCTTCTAGTAGCCACGACGGTTTGATTTCCATGATTTGTCTGGGAAGAGCAAAGTGGATTAGAAGCACTATATATATATATATTGGGAAAGGGCTTACCTCATGTATGATTTCGAGGTCATGACGAGCTCGTAATACAGCACGGTTTTGACAGGCGGTTGATGTTGGAAAAGACTTGATGAGGGGTGGATATACACAGTGTGATGCGTCTTTAGTGTCCGGTAAGAGTCGCCACTCTTCTGGAGTTGTGCCTGGTGGTGTTCGCATGAGCACACCCCTACACATGCTACAAATCACTTCACCTACAGTATTATAAAAGTATCCCGACGTGATAGCTTTCTGCACAGCACTTATATCATTCGCAGTTCGGGTTACTCTGAACTACGACTTCAACACGCTCGCAAAGCCCAGCAAGTTGATCCCGAATATCCCGTGCCCGACTGAGACTCTTGAACTGCAAGAACTGCTCGTAGCAGAACTGTTGCGAGTAATTCGGTGTCGGCCCATTGCTCCCAGACGTTGAGTAATGTGAAGTGATCTCCACCTGTGCGGACGAAGTTTTGGCGGGCTTGGTCTGCGTGCATCTTTTTGTCTTTGGGGCGGTAGAATAATGACGAGGACTCGGAAAGCATGGATATGATGGTCAGTACCTGGTGGGATAGCGTCAGCATAGATTGATTTTCAAGGTGGGAAGCCCGTACCTCGTCCGTACACGAGTACTTCTCGCTGGAAATGATAGTTTTGGACAGCATGGGATCGACAGGGAACTCTGCCATCCTCCGACCCAGTTTCGTGAGCTCGCCACGGTCGTTCAAGGCTCCAAGAGCATAGAGCAGCTCTAGCGCCCTGATAAGCGTCTCTCCTGGAGGTGGGTCCATAAACTCAAAGTCCATGAAGTTATTAATGCCGAGTGATTTCAGCAGGAGGACAGTCATCCCGAGGTTCGTCCGCTGGATTTCAGGCACCGTGTTCTCTTCCAGCTCATTTGAAAACGCCCATTTCGTGTACAGTCGGAAGGCTTTGCCTGGCCCCACACGACCTGCACGGCCGGCTCTTTGGTTGGCTGATGCTCGAGAACACTTTTGAACACAGAATGAGATGAGTCGTAGGCAAGAATATGATACAGCGTGATCACTTACCGGAACCACGATCAAGGAAGACATGCCAGTTCGAGGATTATACGAGTTTTGTTTGACGAATCCGGGATCAATGACGAAGACTACACCCTCGATGGTGATTGACGTCTCTGCGATGTTTGTAGCAAGCACGACTTTTCTTGCGCCCTCTGGTGTGGGTTCGAAAATCTTGGCTTGCATGTCGCTGGGCAAGTTGGCGTAGATTGGACAAACGATTAGTTCGGCGATCTTGTTCCCGAGTGCTCGAGCGGTCTCCTGCAGGTTTTCTTGGGCTGCTTCGATTTCATCTTGACCCTGTAGACGAGTAAGTTCATGAACAACGTAGAAAAAAGGATGTCACCTACTGTGAAGAACACGAGAATGTCGCCCTTGGGTTGTGTTGTATGAATCTGGAAGACGGTGGTGATAGCTGCGTGCAGGTAATTGGCCTCTGGTTGCGGCGTGTAGTGGATGTCAACCGGGTATCGACGTCCAGGAACTGCGTAGAACATGAGCATCACGTTTTGCATTCGCAAAGTGTTGACACGCACCATAAAACACAGGCGCATTATCAAAGTACTCGCTAAACTTCTCAGCATCCATAGTCGCACTTGAAATCAACAACCTCAGCTCAGGCCTGAATCTCGCGATATCCTAACAAACGAAACCCTCAAAACCTAAAGCAAACCGTGAGAAGTAGTACCACACACCTTGACGAGAGCAAAAAGAATGTCCGTACTTAGAGTCCGCTCGTGTGCTTCGTCAATGATCAGCGCTGCGTAACCAGCCAAGTCAGGTTCGGTTAGGAATTCTCGGAGGAGCATTCCGTCCGTCATGTACTTGAGCACTGTCTTGTCGCTCGTGCAGTCCTCGAATCGGATGGAATAGCCCACTTCGTAACCGACTTTTGTACCCATTTCATCTGCGACACGCGCTGCTACGGACATTGCGGCTACACGACGAGGTTGCGTGCAACCCACTTTTTGTCCGTTGGATGTATACCCGGCTTCATGCAGGTACTGCGGAAGCTGAGTTGTTTTGCCCGACCCCGTCTCGGCCACGACGATGAGCACCTGATGCTCTTTAATGGCCTCCAGCAGTTGTTCCCGGTACGTGAATATCGGCAGGGATTTGCGAGTTTCATCGATAGATTTCGCTAGATTGAGGTGGTCAGAAAACATTGACCAGAGATAGACTTTTGATACTGACCTCGGTTTTCAGCCTCCTCGATCTGCTGGTGCAGGAGTTTGTCCTTGGCACTCATCATCCCCTCCCCCTTAAGAGTCTGGTCCATGACAAACTTGATGGTCTGACTCTCGTCGAAGACGTACTCGTACTCGTCGACGACCTCCCTTTTGTCCATTGCGCCTGTCCGGAAGGTGCTGTGTTGCGTTTGACTGGCCTCCCACTGGTCGACGTCCGTTACGAACTGGTCGTCCTTGGGCTTGGCTTCCTCGTACCGCTTGTAAAGGGCGTTCTGTTTCTTCTCCTTGTCGATTTTCCCCTGCTCGGTAATGTAGTCTTCGGGTAGCATGTAACCGTCCCATTTGTCGTTGATCTTGAGACGCTCCTCGACAAGCCGCAGAATCTCTTTCTTGCGCCCTATTTCCTCATGTTCCTCCTTCGTGAGCTTCATTCCATGGAAATAGGCCTCCTCGTCCGCAATCTCCTTCCTCAAGAGCTCGATCTGCTGGACCTCACGTTTGGTGAGGTATTCCTGCCGAGAGTGCAATCGTAGTGAAGGCATTGCTTGCGTCCGTGCTTCTGCGTCATCTCCGAGTTGTCGACGTTGCGCAGCCTCGGCCGCTGCACCTGCGTTACGAGAGGAGCGATCTTCGACGACCTTTTTCGTCTTTTCCCGATCTTTTTCACGCACACGCTCAGCGAATTCGTCTCGTTCCTTCATATCCCGTATCCGTTCTCGTTCCTTCCTTTCATCCTCGTCCTCCGGGATTTCCATTGCCTCTTCATCGACGTCGGCTTGAACATCATCGTCCGGTTTCCGCCGCTTGCGAGCCTTCTCTTCCTCGTCGCTCTCCCACTCTTTGCTATCGTGCTCTCTCTTCCTGAGATGCCGGTCGCGTTTCTCCTTACCACTCGCTCTATCATCCTTCCGTTTGTCCTTGCTACTACTTCCCTCCTCCTTCCGCTTCCCCTTCAGCTCGGTAACATCAGGGGTAGCCTCATCCTCAAGCAAGAACTCAAACCTGCGAGAATTCAACGCCTTTGCATCCTTCTCCGCTTGCTTCCGTGCGCTGTCTGCTGAAGACTTGTGTTTGCTTTTTCTGGGAACGCGAGAGAAGAGCTCGTTGATGAATGTATGTGCGTCGGGGGTGTTTGGGAGGCCTGAAGCGGTGAGGGAGGAGAAGAGAGCGTCTGGTGTTTTTGATGTCGATGCTGGAAGATAAGATGTGAGCAATGGCATGTACTGGTAGAATGCTAGAGCGCACCTGAAGCTTGTACGAAGTCGATGATACTTCGGTCTGCAAGACCAAAAAGCTGCAAATGGGCATTAGGTAAGGTGAATGGAGGAGGATAAACGAACGTTACCCTAAGACAGTTGTCGCTGATGAATCGCTGGAGGTCGCTCGACATAAGGCTCTACGCGTGACAACGTTTGGTGTGACACCAATGAAGTCACTATCATGTCACATTACTACTAAATAAGACAACTCTTTCGCGCGCCTACATTTGGCAGCATCGTTCGTCACTGTGCTCAACGTTGAACACGATGGGAGACGACCGCGAGCGACACTCAACTTCCAAGCACAAACGTTCCAGAGACAAGGACGAGCATAAATCTAAGAAAAAACACAAGTCCGAGCATAAATCCCACAAACGCAAGTCTCGCACAGACGCCGTCCATATCACGGACGATGACGCCAACGACGATGATATGTGGGTCGAGAAGAACATCGACAACGACGGCGAGCGGGTGCGTATTTGTTATTCTTGCCCGTGTAACGCTGACATGTTTGGTTTACTAGCTTCTCGCAACGGATATCCCAACTGCAGAGAGCTTGAAGATCACAACTCATGCAACTGCTGGGGAGACTGACCCGCCGCTCCCGCCTAATCTAACAACGGAGACGAAACTACAACGCGACGAGTGGATGCTCATGCCATCCGGTGGTGTTGCAGAGCCTTTGAATGCGTCAAGACTAGGATTGCCAACAGGAGACGACTCTCTTACAGAGGACTACGGCGAAGCCTCCTCGAGCGGGCGCAACCCTAGCGGCGATGTCGACTTCTTTTCTTCCCTTGGCACCGAACGCAAGCGACCACCACGGCCTGACAAGCCTGATCCTGACAAGGTACAGTATCACTCCCATCTGCATACATTCAAATGACAGTGTCCTCCAGATCAAAGTCAGTTCTAAAGAAATCAACGAGGACATCCGTGCTGGACGTCCTATCGATAACGACGCACCTCCCCCACCTCCAAAAGCCATAACCCCCGGTGGCCCAGGCTCAAATTGGCGCATGATGCGTCTCCGGCGCGTATACGAGACATCAGAGGAGGAAAACAAGCCCATCGAAGAAGTCGCAGTCGAGCGTTTCGGCACACTGCAAGCATTCGAGGAGGCCAAAGAAGAACGGCGCATACTCGACGAACGTCAAGGCAGGCGTTCAGAACGCAAAGATGAGAACAGTCGAGGGCGGGAGACTGGTGGGGGGAAACGTTTTATGTTTACTGATGTCGGCGCAAGTGGGGCTTCGTCCCGTAGCTCCTCTTTCAGACGTCCTGGCTCGGGCGCGACAGGAAGTACCCCCTCCACACCATCACCCACCAACCCACCTGCGAATCGTCGCCTCGACTCTGTACGATTACCCTCGCAGGCCGCATCCCCACTCGCACAGTCGCACACCCCAATACCGAGCGTCATGATTCCATCTGTGGCGACGACGAGCACGCGCCGTGCCATGTCGCCTTCATCGTTAAACAAACTTCAAGCGCAGGTTATCCGTGCGAAGCTGATGGATGCACCGAATGTGAAGAGGCTTGAGGAAGAGTACGATGCAGAGGTGAGGCGGGCCAAGGGTGAGGAGGGCGGAGTCAGGACTCGCGTGGAAGTACTACCGACATTGGATGCCAGGGGACAAATGTATGATGTTGGTCATGGGAAGGATGACGCAGAGAAAGGCCCTGGTAATAAGCGGAAGAAAGAGAAGGTGAGTTCTTGCATCCTTGAGCGCGAGGTCACTGACTACATGCTGGTCAGTTCGAAACGCGTGATCCGAAGACGGGAGAGCTCCTCAGGTATAACGCTGACGATGATGAGATTACACTGGGAGAGATGGTTAGGCAAGAGCGGTTTGGAGCGGGTATGGCGGATCAGAAGAACTTGGATGCACAGTTCGCCAAGGCTATCACTGGGAGATGGCAAGTTTGAGGTACGAGAGCGCTATCAACTCACCTGCTCCTTCTGACACTCATTATTCTATTCACAGAGCAACCTCGACTATATGGATGATAATGCGGAACGGCTCGGGCGGCAAAAGATGCGAACTGACGCAATGAAACGACAGTTTGCTGTCCACGGTGTGTTTGTATTCCCCATCCTCGCTTTTTGACATTCAACAATTTTTGTGATCAGACTACAAGCGCACTCAAAAAGCACTCGCAACATGCCAGTTCTGCTACGGTGAAGACGACTCGCCTCCAAAAGCACCTGTCGTTGCAATGGGCACACGAGTCTACCTCTCCTGCACCCTGAACGAGGAACTTCTAGACGGCCATTGTCTCATTGTGCCTATACAACACCACCTTACAATGCTGGAAGCTGATGATGACGTCTGGGATGAAGTGCGGGTGCGTAATCAGACCTAAACCAACCTCCACAGCCAGACTTACTGACGACACCCACAGAACTTCATGAAAAGCCTCATGCGCATGTTCGCCGAAGAAGACAAAGGCGTCATATTCTACGAAACCGTCATCTCCCTCAAACCCCAAAAACACACCTGCATCGAGTGCGTACCGCTCCCATGGGACAAGTACGACGACATCCCAGCGTACTTCAAGGAGAGCATCCTCGCTTCTGAAGCAGAATGGTCGACGCACAAGAAAGTTATCGATTTCTCCGCGAGGCCTGGGGGGTTCCGACGTGCGATGGTGCCGAATCTGCCGTATTTCATGGTGCAGTTTGATTATAAGGGGGAGAAGGGGTACGGACATGTTATTGAGGGTACCGGGGAGTCTGCGGCAACGGGTGAGGAGGATGGGGCGTTGGATGAAGGGGATAAAGGTGGTGGGGATTTTCCGAGGTGCGTCTTTGTTGTTCTGAACGTTCGTGGTCGGGTTTGAAGGTGCTTGCTTGCAGATATTTTGCGGGAGAGATTATTGGGAACGTGCTGGATCTTGAGCCACGTCGATGGATGCGACCGCGGAAGGTGGATTATCGGCATAACAAGGAACGGATACAGTTGTTAAAGAGGATGTATGAGAAGTATGATTGGACGGGGTTGATTGGGACGTCGTGACGGATTTGTTGAGATTGTCTGCTATTCGAGCTTGCGTTGCCTTGGGTCATCTAATCTGATGTATGTACCCGCACCTGCGATCTTCCATTCTTTCTTACGCAGCGTGAGGAATAGAGATCATTGTGAAGATCAACGCCGATAGGAAAAAGATCATGTCCTCTGAGAATCATAATCTCTTGAAAGGTCGATTTCCCCCTTCAAGTGAGTGTTGGTAATCTTGGCTTGTCGTTGTTGCGGCGCAGCGCGTTTTCCCTTCTTCTTGACGTTCGATAGTGCTTTCGGAATTGGCGTTTCTTCTGCAGTAGCCTGGAGACCCTCTGTAGTTCAGTCTGTCAGAAAATGAATAGGAGGGAATGGTTCCAGATACGTGCCTGCGTGCAACGCTTTGAGCAGGTCCACGTCATTTGGCACCTTGAGTGAATACCATAGATCGAAAAATTCTGCGAGAAAATGATCAGCAAGGGTCTATACCATGACAACATTTCTAGAACTCACCATTCTCGACTTGCTTCCTCCCACTCTCGTCATCTGGCTTAATTTCGTTCCAAAACACCATTCGCAGCTGACCGTCCTTTACTGTCCGCGTCACAAGAGCTTCCCCTTCTTTCTCGAGTTCCTCTATAGCTTGCGGCGCCTCTTTCCACGACTCTTTCAGTGCACGGTCAGGGATCCCACCACCTTTGCGTGTCTGCCGTTGTATTTCTGTGAGGAGTGCTGGCTTTATTGCGACAGCTGAACTCGTGCTACATCATGCGTCAGTACGATTCTGGGGAGCGTTGATGGGACATACTCGATACGAGTAGAGGTCAGTTTTTGTATCCCACCGAATACGATCGTGTGATTTGAATTTCTGCAGAAGGACCATGTCGGTGTCTAGCGGCGTGCCGGTGACAATTGCTATGTCCTGAATACGCATTGGATTATGCGTCGACTACATCTGAAGGTCAGTGTGAGCGCAACGGTCGAAGTTAAAGTATATTACCTTCAAATGGTCTATCGCGTAGACTAGCTGGGTGTTGGCATTGGTGCCTGTTCCCGTATCCGCCGGTTGCGAATAAACAGTAGCTAGAGAATAATGTTAGAGTGCTTGCAAAGGTACGAGCTCACTGAAGACGTGCTCGTCTTTGGTCTCTTCTTTTTAGTAGCGCTTGACGTCGCATCAGATGTAGATGCGAGTGATATGGGCTGCGAATGCCACGAAGTATAGTCCTGACGGTGAAGTACCTGCTTGAAAGCGTCAGTGTCATGAGACGACATGGTAAGTAGTGAAGAGCGCGTCAACATCAACACACAATGGCATCTCAAGCTGCAGCGACGACCATCCTCGACTCAGCTATCCTAAAGATTCTACATGCCCATAATTTCTCGAGGACGTCATCGCAGGCTTCTGTTGTCCTAGCCAGCCTCGTTTCTCGCTATCTTGTTCTACTTTCTTCTGTCTGTGGCAGCTACGCCGAGCTTTCGGGACGCTCGAAGTTGTCCATATGGGATGTGCTGAGCTCATTAGAAGACCTGGGCGTGAGCCTAGAAGAGCTGGACGAGTACTGCGGCTCTGAAGGAAAGGAGATTGGGAGGTATGCGAGCAGCAGCGCCAGGAGGCTCGACGATCTTTTAGAATTCAGAGGTACTGTTCTAGACCATCCAGTTCACCGTTGGTTTACGATTATCACAGGTTATCTTGAGGATGGCCACGAAGACGACGCGATACCTCTTCTCGACTTACTACCTTCGTCGAGCGACGAATTGTATCGCTCACCTACTCCAGATTTCCTGCCTCCCCTCCCAGATGATACATCGCGGCCACGAAGCGTATCGCCCAAGCCCACGGCTCACCCCGTGAAGCTAGAAAAGCCGCCGTCACTCATCCCACAGCATATAACATCTAACACCGTTTCCGACTACGTGACACAGGTCAACTACTCTGAGTCCGTTCTAGCTTCCACGCCGGAGTGGCACCTCCCCTCGCGTCCACCAGCTAGCGCGCTGTCCCGAAAACAACCATCTCACCTCCCAACCCCACAAACAGAACAAGCGCTCCTCCAAGCATACCACCATATCCTTACGCACCCCGTACCTCCTCCCGCCCCACCAAATCCCGCAAAACACAAAGTCGCAACGACTCTCCTCTCCCAAGTGCAAAATAACCCACGATGGAGCCTTCCAGATACACTATACGCTAACATCGCACCCTGCCCACCCCGGGTTGCAGTCATCGGCCCTTCCTACCCCGTCGCGCAATCGACTTTGGATGACATTCGCTCGGGCAAGGACGACAAAGAATCCGATAAAAAACCTATATTTCCCTCTGCACCACCCCGTCCTGTCTTTTCTTCCGACAAACTTGTGTTCCTGGCGTCACAGCAATCCTCGCGCTTACCAGATCTTGCACGTCAGATCTTGCCTGTAAGTCGTCCTTTCCATCCATTTCATATCATCTACTCACTACAATGCCGCCATAGCCCTCGGTTCTCGCACGTACTACACGTCTTGCACATCCACCCGTATTACAACGGGGCAACCAGAAACTTTATTATGGCGCTGGCGTCAGCGCGCCATGGAACTCGTCATCATCAGGTGCGCCTGCCGGAGCGAAAGGAAAAGACGATGGCATAGCCAACGGACGTGGAAACGAACCTCCAACGTTCACGTTACCCGACGCACAAATGTTTGCTACATGGGAGTTTGAGGTAAAAAGGCCGCAAGAGTCACTGGTGGTACGCAGAGGGAGAGGCGCACCTGGATCTGGAGTGACGCTTTCCATGGGGAGCCGGAAAGGGTAAAGAAATGGTCACTCGTAGAGCGCATACTTGTTCTGTGTTATACTACTTGAAGCTGCTACGAATGAAATCCTATTTTGCGAAGTATACTTATAGTGGGACTTTGGTGGGACTTGTATTATAACTACACGTTATGTTTGTGAATTTACTGTCACACGGCGAACCCGGTTACTTGGAACCGTGATACATTGAAGGGCAGGTCTCTACAACTTCGTTCCAGTACGATCTCCAACTTCGAATAGGCAGTCGCAGGCCTCAGGAGACGCCGATGCTGCTATCGCGACTAGCTTCACCCGCACGTAGTGCCGTGCGCACGAATCTGAGACATGGCTCTATGTGCATTCGCACACTGAGTACTATTGGCAATGGCAAGACCGACCAGGCGCTTCGCCGGTCATATCTCTATGGTGTGATGCCATATCTGAGTTATGATGTTTCAAGCTGAACGATGACCAGTGCCCACATCGTCCGACCGGATGCTGGACAAGTCTTTGAGCACACCATCCGACGTCATCATATATGACCTCGAGGACAGCGTACCGCCCTCCGCTTACGACAAAGAAAGCGCGAGACAAAGACTGAGTACGTTTCTCAGCGTACGTCGACGCGTTTGTATTCCTCATGATTTGAGCTTGAAACGTTGTTCGCCGGGTAGCGCACACCAGAGCACAAGCTCCCGCACCCTCAGCGCATAGCTGTCCGCCTAAACGACATCACCACGCCTTTCTTCGAGAATGATATCTCCGAAGTCGTAGGTGTTCTCTATTCCCACACATTGTATCCCGTAGCTGAGTTTGGCTTGCCTTTCATCCAGCTTAAATCACCATTCGTCCGAACACTCGTACTCCCCAAGATCCACTCCGTGCGCGACCTTCATCACGTCTCGCGAGCTATCCGAACTTCCCGGGCAGGAATATCAACTCCATTCCCTATACGCCTCGTTGCAAGTATCGAAAGCGCCAGAAGCGCGTGGAATCTTGGCGAGATCGCTTCTTGGACTTCGGAGTATGATCCAGATGTGGGTGGGAAGTTGGGTGCTTTGCTCGTGCGTTTCCTCTTTATCTGCTTTCATAGGTGCTGAGAGATCATATATTTGTAGTTCGCGGCAGAAGATTGTATTGTGGTTTTATACTTCGGCACAGGCGGAGAGCTTACTGTGATACAGATTGTGCGGATACCTCGGTGTTGCGGTCTTCTTCAAGACTTGAGCTTCTCTATGTACGGTCCCAAATTACGATTGCTGCGAAGGCTTTCGGATTGGATGCCATAGATATGGTGCGTAGTGTCACGACTACGTTGGGATATTCGCTAAAGTTGACCATGGCAGGTTTGTGTCAACTACAAGGGACCTCGATTATCTAAAAGACGAATGCGAAGATGGAAGGAGACTTGGTTTCAATGGAAAGGTCGATCTCGTCTAGTCTTGTCTTGAAACGCGTATTGAATGTGGCTATCATTTCTAGCAAGCCATTCACCCCACACAGGTTGATATCATTCAGTCGACGTTTGTTCCTTCAGAAAAAGGTGCGTCGTCTGCATCCAAGTCCAATCCTTAATGAACACCCTCGCACAGAAATTCTTCGCGCCGCCAAGATTCTCCACCAGATGGAAGTTGCGCATTCCTCTCAGAAGGGCGCCGTTGGCCTAGAGATGGAGGGGGGCGGTAAGGAGATGATTGATGCTCCGATGTTGAAGCAGGTAAGTTTGTGCAGTTTCCTGTTTTGTGCAGTGTCTGATATGTTGGCCAGGCTGAGAATATTATGCGAGTGGCCAAGGCAGCTGGCTTGCAAATACCTGTTATAGATTAGTTGCGAACGAATGTATTACGTTCAGTTCAAGTGAGTGAACTGCGAGTTCTCGACTACTTTCCTTGCTCGGGTAGCAAGTACCCAGTGAAATAAATTTAGGTACGCGTATGCTGTGGCGACCTTTGGATTCGTCTTATCGACCGCATCATACTCGGCAAGTTACCACCTGGAATCCATATCCCTCCTCATCGTCATCGGCCTATCGCATCTTCCGGGAAATTTGTCTTATGCCTCGATTAACCACTGATGACTCATGAGAAACCGACCACGTCGACATTCGCGGAGAATACCGCTCTACTCTTCCACTTATACCACCTCAAATAATCAGAAATCATATCGCATCACAGCACTGGCAGACCTTTGTCACTGCGAGCCTCAGCGACAAGACATTACACATCGATCCTCGAAAGGACCAGTCTTATCCTCCTTCGGCTCCTTTGCGTCAGGGAGGGGACTATCATCCAATGAACACTGGATCCACAATTGTCTGTTTTTCTGTCATTGCACTAACCATAATTTGCTGTTCCCTAGGAGGCAACAAACCATGCTCAAAATCTGCGATTCGTGACCGAAATATTCATGGAGACGGAACGGTCTTCCTAGTAGGCAATATCATACGAGTAGAGCCCCTGACATGTCCAACAAATTCCCACCTAGGAGTTCTTATCTCCCATTGGCCAATTATAACCCACGTCATGTGTCCTCGACTCCGATTATAATGAAAATGCGGCCCTCAAGTACTGGCTTCACGGGACTATCGTGCTCGATTGCACCTTGAGCACCCACCAGCACTATGTCAGACCTTCCCTCCGCTATCCACCCCGACATCCTCCCCCGCCTCGACCCTGAATACGTCGCAATCCACAATGAGCACATAGCACACCGTGTCCCCCCACACACGATCCCCTGGCACCCAGATATCAGGAAAGCACCCTACGTTCCTGGTGGCTCGCTGGTCAGGACAGTTGGAGCTGTCAAGGATATCAGTTTGCAGAACTGCAAGATTCGGGCTTTCATACCCGAAGGAACACCTCCTCCAGAAGGGTGGCCGGTATTGCTATACATCCATGGGGGTGAGCGCCAGTATCTGTTCGGGTGAATGTTAGCTGAGAGTCCTCAGGTGGATGGACGCTTGGGAGCATCGACACTCTGAACTCATTCATCTCGCGTCAATGCAAAGGTGAGGTCTGAAGACGAAAATTGGCATGAGCTGGTGCTGAACTGAGTTCAAGAGAACGACTGTGTCGCAGTTGCCTTGGACTATCGCTTGGCTCCCGAGAATCCATACCCTGCAGCGGTTGATGACACGGTTGATGCGTTGAAATTTATCTATTACAGTGGGAAGGCAGAGTTCAACGCAAACGTGAACAAGATCGCTGTCGGAGGGTCGTCCAGGTGCGTACCGTCTCACTCCGTATGATAAAGCACCAATTTTTGCCAGTGGCGGAAACTTGGCGGCAATCGCATCTCTCAAGGCGCAAGAACTCACGCCTCCCATCCCTATCATCTTCCAGCTATTGCTCGTGCCTGGTAAGCATGAAGAATTCGAAAGGACCATTGTCTCATCTGTTCGCAGTGATTGACAACACAGCATCCGTCACTGACGGACGATACCCATCTTGGAAAGAGCTCCAGAATACCGTTTGGCTGAATGAAGGGCGCATGATGTGGTTCCGCAACATGTACCTTCCTGATCCTGCGACCTGGACAGAGCCAGACAACTCGCCCATCTTCGCATCGGATGCTGCACTTGCCAAGGTCCCACCTGCATATATTGGCGTCTGTGAACTCGATCTTCTGCGTGATGAAGGAATCGCGTATGGCGAGAAGTTAAAATCGCTTGGGGTGAAAGTAGAGATGAAGGTATACCCGAGAGCATCGCATCAGATTCTTGGAATGGACGCTGCACTGAAGGTTGGGAAGCAGCAAGCTGATGACGCCATCAAGGCAGTGGGTGATGCTTTCAGAGCGGCATAGCATGGTGCCACAGAAGAGTGATAAATTGTGTACTTCTATATTGAATGCGAGGGCCAGCCAACTGCGGTATTCTCAGGCGACCTTGTAATTGGTCATGTGGAACTTGTCCAGGGTGTCATATGCGCCCTGAAGGATTCACAGCAACTAACTTGCCTACGGCCGGGTTACAGCACATTCATAATCATAATCATTGAAGAGATGATAGGGGGCCGATTCGCGCGCCAGCAGACTCCTGCTAATAATATTAAGTAGCGGCACAATGATTGTCGAATGATTGTCACAGCCGTACGACCCTCGACATATAGGAAGATGCACATGAAACCCGTCGTAGATCTGAGCGATATATTTCGTGACCCTGTCATTAATGGTATCCATGTTCATCGATTCATCCATGTATTCCATCTTAATTTGTCTGTCAAGAAACTGCGCGCTCTGCACACTATATGACACGTTGAAGGTCAAAAAGAGATAACGCTACCACTACTAAAGCAAAACAACGGTTCGATCGACTTATCAGGGGCTGGATCGTCCGGAATCTCGACTCTGCGGAATGCGACACGTCAAGATTGACTTCATGCATGACGTCCAAGGAAACAGGGAATATCGGATAAAAGCTTTGCAAAGGGTTGGGTATAAGCCGCTCGAAGTTGAATGATAGCAGTCACCTTCTCAGAACTCTAGACTGCAAATTTTACCAAAAGACATCGCTAAGATTTGACACCGAGTGGCTAACGAGAACAGCGCTCGAAAGATCCACCCATCACTACTGACGTCCCATCACCATTGAAATCATCGGTCCTGATGATGCCCTTCATGTTTGGCATGAGTACGATGGCGCTTGTTTGTGATCGGGAAAGAAAAGAGGCGACCGGTAAATTTGCGTTTAAGAATGTCTGACGGCGTCTCGTCAACCTTGCCGTCCTGCATGTGAGAATATGTAGCGTCTACGAATGGTCCAGATCGGAAGATTTAACAAGTCGTGTCCTTACGAGCAAGACGACAGCAGGTTTTGATGCATCGGGGTTGCTGATAAAATGGCGAAACTTGAGATAGAACAGGAGACGCCAGCATCGGAGGCATCTACTCAGGACCATGTATTCAATCTCAAGGGAAAATCAAATCAAATCACACAAAGCCAGAATCTCAGAGGCAATGAGATACTCTCCACAACTGTTACGCCCTTTGTGTGCCAGACGTGCCAGGAAATAGGGCCACACCACCCAATCTTTTAACCCTCCTCCAATCTTGAGATGCGGGGCGAGTTACAGAGGCGCCCGAAGTCCATCTCGGTGCGCTCGCAATGCCTCGAGGATCAACGGTTGTTCCTTCACATCTAGCACGATGCGGGCTATTACTTGTCAAGGACATCAGTTTGCAGAAGTGCAAGATTCGGACATTCATACCCGCTGGAACGGGTGGCCGGTATTGCTGTACATCCATGGGGGTGAGGACCGGTAATTAATCCAAGAGCACCTGCACCAGATTCTCGGGATGGACGCTCCACTGAAGGTTGGCAAGCAGCAAGCTGATGACGCCATAAAGACAGTAAGCGATCCTTTCAGAGCGGTGTAGGATGATTGTGTGAGCGGATCACTCTGAAAAGTGTGTGATAAACTGTGTACGATCACACCTTGACCATGAATGCGAGGCCACGGTACCGGTTACATAGGGTATTCCAAGACAACCTTGCAATTGGTCTTTCAGGGGACCCGTCCCTTGTCCGGAACAACATAGGATTGCATCTGTGCCCAGGGTCAAAAGTGACGGGTTTACGACAACTGAATTGTCTGCGACCAGGCTGCAGCAAGGAAGCAGAATCACCTTGGAACATTGCCTCGACCAACTGGGAAGCATTGTGCCACCGCCAAGTCAGGGGCAATCATCAGGATCTAACTACAAACGGTGCGAAAGTTCCATCAGTGATAAACCAGAGTACGGAGATGTCGAGTATTGGAAGTCATAACGTGAGAAAGACATTCCGCAGAACAGCCCTTCACTCGTGCCATGTCTGACACCAGCGGGATAAAATGTTTGAGGTTGAGAACCCAGATATTCAGGCGGCGCCCAGCCCCTACTATACAAATTTGATGCCCTGTCTTACGGTTCATATTATTAAGCTAAAATTGAAAGATAACGGCATGCATCCAGACATACATAGTCCACGATTTGGTCGACAGTCCAAGCGTCGAACATGTCCTCCCAAACCATTAAGATGCCAGTAGTCATGCCTCGACAGACGATGCGGGGCCATATCGACTGGGTAAATGGCGTTGTGCACCTGCCTGGCGGACGACGCGTCATCACGAGTTCAAGGGATGGCTCACTTCGATTGTGGGACCTAAAGAGTGGCGCAAAGATAGGAGAGGATTGGATAGATGCGGAGGAAGCAGCAATGTGGCCAATAGCATTGTCTCCAAACGGTAACACTGTTGCAAGCGGAAGTAGTGATGGGAAAGTAAGGTTGTGGGACGTCAAGACGGGGAAGGTCATCGCCAAATGGACCGGGCACGCATTATGGGGTATCAAGTCAGTGGGCTGGAGCGCAGATGGTGAACGAGTCTTGAGCGGATCCGAGAATGGGACGACGAGAGTGTGGGATATCAAGAGCGGCGAAATAGTCGTGACAATCAAGACAAAGCATGACTGGTTGGATGCAGCGATCTATTCACCCGACTCATCAAAAATTGCGACCTGCGGAGGGCTCGACACTGGAATAAAAATCTGGGATATCAAGACAGGGAAGCTGCTCGCCACGCTCGGACATGATCGAATGGTTTGGAGCTTGGCATGGACGTCGGATGAAAAGAAGCTTATTTCCGGGTCATCGGGCGGTTCGATTAGGATATTCGACACAGCCACTTGGACGCAGACTGCCCTACTCAAGGGTCGCACAGACTATGTTCGCGCCCTGGGTCATACAGACTGTGTCCGCGCCCTCTCCTTGTCTCAGAACGACCGCCTCCTTGCGAGTGCATCGTGGGACGCAACAGCGCGTCTCTGGAACCTCGACACCAACCTCCCGATCGGACCACCCTTCCGGCACGAAGACAAAGTGGAATGCGTCGCCTTTTCTGCTGATGGAGGCGTGCTAGTCACTGGTTGTCAGGATGAAAATGCGTACGCATGGGACATTCACGCCATCCTCAAAGAAGCTGGCCTTGAAGACCTACTGCCCATTACCAACGTGAGTATCAACATATCATGCACTCTCTCGCTGAAAATGTCTACTGTTAGACACCCAAAGATGCACTTGCATCATCCAATGGCGCTTTAGCTTCAAGAACAAAGCGCATTCCCCCCTCCTCGCCGGACATAGATGACATGTCATTTTTGGAAGTACGTTTCGTGGTTGTGAACCTTCTCAATGATTATAACATCGACATCCCAGGCTGATGCTACGCGATGCCCCCACCAACCCGGGGATGTCGATGATGAACTCCCACCGGAGTTTTTTGACAACATGCAAGCTGATGTTCATGTGCGTCATCAGCATCTTTATAATTAGTTCTTGTTCAGACCTCTACTCCCAGACCTCCGCAACGCCCGGTGCCCATTCCCCTGCCAGTGCATTCTTTGAGCACTTTTCCTCGCTCCTCCACCGCTCTCGACCCGGTAATGTTGAAGCGACTGAACTTCCGCAGCCCCGAAGTCCTTCGCGGTCACAACTTCTCGGTTGCCTGTCCTCACTCATCCACCGCTCTCGACCCGACGGTGATGAAGTAAACGAACGTCAGCAACCCCCCACGCCTTCGCGGTTGCGTCCACACGAGCTACTCGGTCGCATGTCCTCACTTTTTCCCCGCTCCCGACTCAATACCAACAAAGCGACCGAACCTCAACGACCATCAACACCTTCTAGTTCACGTTCAGATGCATTCATCGCTCGTCTGTCCTCACTTTTCCGTTCTCCATCTGACACGCATGAAGAAGCCAAACTCCTGCGACACTCGAGGCAAACCACCCGCACTCGTTATGTTGTCGAGGTTGCTGCAATGCGGGACAAGCGGGTATGTCTTTCCCCAGTGTGTCAATTTCTGGCGTCTGATGATTTTTACGCAGGCATTGGTTGTTGTTCGGCGGCCGGAACGACCGAGTGACAAGGCAAAACGCATCAAGAACCCAAAATGGTGGGTTCGTATTGTGTTGTTTCTCGTTTGTGTCTCTCCTGGCACCGACGGCGGACATCCCAGCACATAGGCAACCATTTTTTTTTCCATCTCGCATCTAGTTCTTTATTGAATTACAGTGTGACCCTGTTGTAGATACACCTCGTTACCCCCCATACATGATGTTAATGACCATCTATGTAGCCACTTAACTCGTCTGTCGAGGTATTTTGCACACCTGTCATAACTCGTGTTGAACTTTGTCACAAATAATGTGCTTCGTCATTGACAACATAGCATTGCATTTGTCACTGACTACTTGCTTGGAAGAAGTGCCAGAACACAGTTTGGCCCGGCGAAAGCGGAGGATGTGGTTCAGCAACATGTGTCCTGTGACCTGGACGGAGTCAAGCAACTCGCCCATCTTCGCATCGGATACTGCACTTTCTAAGGTCCCACATGCATGGATTGCCGTATGTGAGCTTGAGTCTCTTTGCGATGAAGGTATTGCGTACGGAGAGAACTTGGTTAAAGTCATTCAGGGAGAAGGCATAGATAAATGTGTACTCAAGAGCACTGGATCAGATCCTCAGGATGAACACTGCACTGAGGGTTGGCAAGCAGCAAACTAACGACGCTATCAGGGCAGGCTTTTGAAGCGGCATGGGATGATATGAGCGTGCCAGAGAACAGTGATAAATTGTAGACAATTACATTGAATGCGACAACCGACTCATGTGATGATACTCTAAGACCACCTTGCGATTGTTCTTTCGTAAATCCTGTTCTCCAGAATAAGAGAGGGTGACATGTTGATGCGCCCTGGGTCAAAAATGACGGGGTCACGACAAACTGACTTGTCTACTGCAATATTCATTGACGAGAGACGGGAAGCACAAGAGAATCACCTTGGAATAGTGCTTGAACCGACTAGGGGGATTCTGTTATTGTTGAGTCAGGGTCTGGATCATCATCTGGGAGCTCTCAATTGTGACGATGACGAAAAAATGGCGTCATGCAGGGAATGCCAGGGATGCGCACGGATGATGACACTCATCACGATCAACTTCATGTGCAACGTCAAAGGAAGCCGTTAATATTGTATAAAGTTGCTGAGTACCACTGAGTGTCAGTTGCTGGAGATCGATCGACACCAAAGCTCACCGAGTTATCTGCTTCATTAAAATATGATACCCGTTACCACGGAGTTTCACGCTTGCTGAGAATACAATATCATGGGATCAAGCGCTTATGAGGGCATCTATGAAGAAACATCACCGATCCTTACAATATACTTACTAGTCCACAGCAACCCGAGAGGCGATGCCCAGTGTGGTCAGTCGACGTCCTCGTTACTCGTGCAACTGGACGGAGTCCGACATTGAAAGGCTGATGATTCCCTTTCACTCTTGGGCGAGGAGCCGAGCCACCCCGAATTTCATCTCTAGGACTCAGAAGAGACATCTCAGGGTGTCGGACAGCCTCCTACACTCCTGAAAACATGTTGAGGAGTCGAAGACGTCGAGGTCGGAAATAGACTGGCTGGAAGAAACACGCGGACTCTCAGAGTGGAAGGAGGAAATGCACATTATGGTAGCGCCAGTCACAGGATATGAGCTCTTCATTAATCTGTGTGACCCTGACATGAGGATTGTCAATCAATGTTCACCCGTGCAACTCGATGTTCGGACGTGAGAATGCAATTATAGGCACATGTAGTCGTTCAAGTGCAACTTGGTGTGGAAGTTATGTAATTATTAGGTATGCATGATAAACATGCGATACCGGGTGGAAGATCCACATTGTGTAGTGGGAACCAATCGCATAGTATCGCCATGGACAAACAGCGATCACACTCGCTATGTCGCAAAGAGGGTACTGAAGGTGACGAAGTAGGGGTCTACGTCAGAGCAGGCGGATTCGGAATACAGCATGCGGTAACAGCACGCTGCATCGCCTGCACACATGCCGAAGAGCCGACAACAATGAGTTCGAAAATGGAGAGGCTGCAAGAATATGTGAAGCGGAGAGGAAGTGCAGTACCTGTCAAATGATCACAACCATCAACGGAGCAGTCCCTTACATAGAGAAAAATACACATAGAGTCGCAGACCTGAGCACTTCGTCGACACAGCACTAAACACGAGGACAGTGCATGGAATACGCCCTATAGACGACTTAAACGATCGGGTGCCAACTTCTTTGACTCCAAACCAAACACCCACTATCTCAGCTTACAGTCCATCCCTCGTATTGGTGATGGTGATTGGACTGTCATTTGTGTGAGTTGGCCTGAAAGGTGTCTCTCGTGAGTGATACCTTAAGCCGTAAAGCAGACCACTCGCTGACCGACAACTTTGGCCAGAAAAGATCTATTTTGAAAACACGAATAGCGCCGCAGCAACACCTGCATATATAGTTCCGAAGCCATCCTGTGTGTCAGGACTGAATTCCTGTGAGCAGGATTTCTCGTCATCAATGCCTCGTGGTTTCCTCGTGATTTTATTGACAATATTTGAAGTGAATGACGATAGGCCCGTCGACTCACAAACATATTTTCCATTGCAAGACAATACGTCTTAATTCGAAGATCCCGGACGGCTTCTCTTGTATCCATAGTCCACGATCTGCGACAGTCGAGACTCAGGGCGCCAACCATGTCTTCCCCGACCATTAAGAAGCAACAAGCCACAGCAGTCACGCCCCGCAAGACTATACGAGGCCATGCCAACTGGGTACGAGGTGTGGTGCACCTGCGCGGCGGGCGACACATCATCACATGTTCGGATGATGGCTCACTCCGCCTATGGGACCTGGAGAGCGGCGCACAGATAGGAGACAACTGGAGAAATAAGGGATACAACGAAACAGTGAAAACAATAGCATTGTCTCCAAACGGCAAGATTGTTGCAAGCGGAAGCGATGACGGGATAGTAGAGTTGTGGGATGTCGAGACGGGGAAGGTCACCACCAAATGGACAGGGCACAATGATACTGTGGGGTCAGTATGCTGGAGTGGAGATGGTCAGCGAGTCATGAGCGGATACCACAAGGGTACAGTAAGAGTGTGGAATGTCAAGAGGAGCAAAACCATTCTGACAATCAAGACTGGGCACATGCGGATGTTCGCAGCGATCTACTCGCCTGACTCATCAAAAATTGCGACGTGCGGCTACCATGATGATGTCAAAATATGGGATGCCAAGACAGGCGAGCTGCTCGCCAGAGTCGCCACACTCGAACATAATCAAACAGTTTTCAGCCTGGCCTGGACGTCGGATGGGAAGAAGCTTATCTCCGGGTTAAATGGCCTAATTAGGATATTCGACACAGCCACTTGGCTGCAGATCGCCATCCTCGAGGGTCACACAGACACTGTTCGCGTCCTCTCCTTGTCTCTAAATGATCGCCTCCTTGCGAGTGTATCAGAGAATACAACGCGGCTGTGGAATCTAGACACGAACCTCCCAGTCGGATCACCCCTCAAGCATAGACGTGAGGTGCTCTGTGCCGCCTTTTCTGCTGATGGAAAGCTGCTAGTCACGGGTTGCGACGATGAGCGTGCGTACGTGTGGGACATTCACGGTATCCTCAAAGAAACTGGCCTTGAAGTCCTCTTCAATGTGAGTGCGAATTCCATGGCTCTTTGTTAAATACCACACTGATATCCCACTCGCAGGTCGCAGCTGGAAAGGCGTTACTCGACGTACGTGGCACCTTTCTCAACCTTTTCAGTCATTGTAACGTCGTCATTCTAGACGGATGCTATGCAGTGTCCAGTTCAGCTTCAACCACCGCAAGAGTATCCAATCGACGACACCCAAGACAGTGTTCATGTATGTGTCCATCATATCGATTCACCAGTTCTTATTCTGAACTCTATGCTCCTAGTCATCCGCAACGCCTCATCGTTCCAACACCTGATCCCAACACCGATGACCCAACGCAACTCCAGCAACGCTCAATGCAAAGTTCCATTTCTCATCGCAGTCTTGGTCTCGTAAGAGGTGCAGCAGTACACGACAAAGGGGTAAGTCTTTCTTGCGTGTTTCTGCCCTTGCCAATGATTGTAACATTGATGTTCTAGGCGGATGATACGCGAGGTCCAGCTCAGCTTGAGGATGCCCATCGACCCCTACAAGGGTACCCAATTGACGATACTGAAGATAGTGTTAATGTGTGTCGCCATCATCACATCAATTTAGCAGCTCTTATTCTGACCTCTATATTCTCAGACATCCTCAGCGCGTCATCATCCCAACACTGATGGCACAACGAAACTTCTGCGGCAAGGTTCCGTGTCCCATCATGGAATTAGTCTTGTACAGGACAAAGGGGTAGGTCTTTCTTCGGCGTGTTTCCAATCACTGCAGTCCGATAATCTCTGTGCAGGCATCGTATGTAACCTCCCGGCCCCGGCGGCAGCATGCCTTCGTAGCCGCCACCACCTCGATATCCACGCCACCCCCCACTACCACCACGTCGAGTGCAGCGGGCGCGCAGTCACGTCCCGCTATCATTGGCATTGCCAAACCCACACGGTGGACTCGTTTCTGGTCGTTTCTCTGCTGTGTATCTGTTCAACACGCCGATTCGTAGAGATGCAGGTCATGGTCATCTTTTCATCTTAGTTCTTTTGTTTGTATTGTTAGCCCATAGTCATGTATCGTATATCTCCCATCCTATAACCTGGTTCAGAGCTCGTGCACCGCATGGTTTGCACACGATTCAAGGCTTTTCTGGATTGGATCGCGACTCAGTTAGTGCGTACTTCATAATCATATAATCATTGCATTTCAGGCATGCACTGGACTCTGACATCGTAAGTTCATTTCACATGAGAGTCGAGACCGTCAAATGTTAGACTCTACTACGCGTGTGCGCTCCCCCACATCTCATTCTCTATCGCATCAGAGCTCACACGGTGAATACTGTTAGTTCGAACTCCCTCATCCCATTCTCCATCGCATCAGAACTATGGCGGTGACACGTATCGTGTTCATGCATACCTGACCACGATAATCGTACGATTCATCTGCATTGTACAGCCTTATAAGTCCCTTGATCAACCCGAAGGCATTCTTATGCTCATATTTGGTCTTTCGGACAACTGACCGCATCATGCAATAGACTTTTAGGTCGCTCTCAACGTATTCTGACAAAGATATTGACTTCTAATCGTACTTATGTCAGTTTGTTCCCTGTACTTATCTGCCAACGCTGAGTTTTACAGGTGGCAGTGACGGAGTATAGTATGTATAAGCTTACACAGGATCAGGCGCTTAGAATGGCCCTGACCGTTGACGTTCCGAATGAACGCCCACTCATCTATGAGGGAATTTTCTACAGCGGAGCAAACGGAGCCACCGCTGGAACCAGCTGTCGCAGAAAACTTCAACAGGCCACAGTTCATTGGATTGTGACCACATCGCCCACTGTTCTTGTCTACCCCGTTCCGTTGGAAAAGAGTCAGGGAGGGCTTACAGCATGCAGTAACAGCATGCTGTACTGCTTGCAAAAATGCCGGAGAGTTGACGACATAGAGTTCGAAAAAAGAGAGGCTGGAAGAATTGATAAACATGTGAAGCGGAGGCGGAGTGCGGCACTTTGCGAAATGTTTGACATGCCTGTCAATGTAGCAGTCCCTTACATATAGAAAGACTTACATAGCGTTGGTCTTAGTCCTGAGCGCTTTGTCGACACAGCATTTAACCTGTGGATAACGCAAGGGACGCACCTTAAAAGACAACTTGAACGAACGGGTGCCCAACTTTCTCTACTCCGAACCAAACGCCCACTGTCTCAACTCTCAGGCCGTCCCTGGCATTGGGGATTGGAGTGTCATCTGCGTGAGTTGGTCTGAACGGCGTTTCTCGTGAGTAATATTCTAAGCTGTAAAGCTGTTCGCTTACCGGCGACTTTAGATACTTGTAAAATTTTCTTGTGAATTTTCGAATTAGGCCGGAACAACACCTAGCATACATAGTCCCGAAGCGATCTTGTGGATCACGATTGAGTTCCTGTAAGAAGGCATCTTCGTGTCATGCGTTTCTAATTAAAGTGAAAGAGGATAATAGACCCCTCGACTCGCCAACAACCTTTGCCCTTGCTAGATAACCCGTTTAAATTTTAATTCAAAGATCCCGACAGGCTTCTCTGATATACGTAGTTCGCGATTTGGTTGAGTCTCCAAGCGTTGACCATGTCTTCCCCTATCAGCAAGAAGCAGCAGAACCCAGAGGTCGTGCCCCGCCAGACGATGCGAGGCCATACCAACTGGATTCAAGGTGTCGTACACCTTCCCGGGGGACAACGCATCATCACAAGTTCAAGGGACGGTTCACTCCGATTGTGGGACTTGGAGAGTGGCGCACAGATAGGAGAGGATTGGCGAGACGATAGGAACACTAGCAAGGAAGGATTGAAGACGATAGCATTGTCTCCAAACGGTAACACTGTTGCAAGTGGAAGCGATGATGGGAAAGTGAGTTTGTGGAATGTCAAGACGGGGAAGGTCATCGCCAGATGGACAGGGCATAATGATACTGTGGGGTCAGTGTGCTGGAGTGCAGATGGTGAGCGAGTCGTCAGCGGATACCACAAGGGGACGGTAAGGGTGTGGGATGTCAAGAGAGGCACAACTGTTCTGACAATCAAGACCGGGCACATGCGGATATTCGCAACGATGTACTCGCCCGATGGAACAAAAATTGCGACGTGCGGATACAACGAAAAAGCCTTGAACTCGCGCAAGCGATCGACGGCCAAGGGTGGAGTCAACATTTGGCATGCCAAGACAGGGAAACTGCTCGCCACACTCGAACACAATCGAACAGTTTTCAGCGTGACCTGGACGTCGGATGGAAAGAAGCTTATCTCCGCGTCAGAACGCTGGATTGGGATATTTCGACACTGCCACATGGAAGGAGGTCGCCATTAATCTAATGGGTCACCCCGCAAACACTATCATCGACATCTCCTTATCTCGGAACGACCGTCTCCTTGCGAGTACATCACGGGATAATACAGCTCGTCTGTGGAATCTCGATACAAACCTCCCAGTTGGTCCACCCCTCCAACACAAAGATGTCGTAGAATGCGCGTCCTTTTCCATTGATGGAGGGCTGCTAGTCACCAGTTGTCACGACAAACATGTGTACGTGTGGGAGATTCACGCTATCCTCCAAGAAGCTGGTCTTGAAGACCTATTGTCTATTCCTAGTATTGTGAGTGTCGACATATCACCGCCGACACTCTCACTGACAACGCCCGCTGCTAGGCAACACAAGACGGTCTCAAACAGAAGGAATCATCTCGTGACACTTCAGGAAAAAAACAGATTTCCCATTCCTCACAGGATATAGATGACAAGTCGTTTTTGGAGGTACCCGACTTGTTTGTCAACCTTCTCAATGATTATAACAATGTCATTCTAGGCTGATGCTACGCGATGTCCCGACCAACTCGGGGGTATCGATGATGAACTCACACCAGGGTTTTTCGACGACATGCGAGCCGATGTTCATGTACGTCATCAGCATTTCTTTTCATAGTTTTTGTCCAGACCAATGTGCTCTCAGTCCTCCGCAACGCGTGGTGCCCATTCCTCCGCCAGTGCACTCCTTAGTCGCCTTTCCTCGCTCCTCCACCGCTCTCGACCTGAAAATGATCAAGTGACAGAACTTCCGCAACCCCCCAGGCAGTCGGCGTTGCATCCGCATGTACTCCTTGGTCACCTCTCCTCACTCATCCACCGCTCTCAACCCGACGGTGATGGAGCAAACGAATTCCAACAACCCCCCACGCCGTTGGGGTTACATCCTCGTGTGCTTCTCGGTCGTCTTTCTTCACTCTTGCCCCGCGCTCAACCTAATACCGATGGAGAAATAGAACCTCGACGGCTGTCGGTTTCATCTTCAGATGCATTTATTGGTCGTCTGTTCTCACTCTTCCGCTCTCCACCCGACACCAATGAAGAAATCGAACTTGTGCAACACTCGATGCAAAATATCTCCTCTCCCAGTTGCAGTCGTTATGTTGTCGAAGTTGCTGCATGTCGAGACAAGCGGGTATGTCTTTCTTCAGCGTGTCAATTGTCTGCGTCTGATGATTTCTGCGCAGCCATTGGTTGTTAGGCGACCTCTACCGGTGGAAAGTGCGAGTGACAAGGCAAAACGCATCAAGAACCCCAAATGGTGGGTTCGTATTGTATTGTTTCTTTGTTGTGTGTCTCCTGGCACAGACGACGGTCATCCTAGCACTTAGGCAACCATTCTTTCCTCTCGCGACTACTTAGTTCTTTTATTGAATTATATCGTGAGCTTGTGATCAATGATCTTCATGTTCATTTATGTATCCCATCTTAATTGAGACTCGTATACCACACTTGCAATGACGCACGTTGAAACCTTTGAGGTTGACAAGAGATGACGCCACCACTACTCTCTCACGTACTATACTATCACATTGTGAGGGGGAGAAGATTAACTTTGCAAATGGTGAAGACAATCCTGCGGATCATGAAAGCGTTCTCTGTGCCATTACTTTGTTGATTTGTAACGACCGCGGGATGTGGTGGTTGCGCCGACGCTATACTGAACGGATTCCAAGATCTCAGCTCCCTCCTTGATAAATCTTCGCGGAACTTCCAGAAGGACCAAGCGAGAAGGAAGAAGTAGAAGCCAGCCGGTACAATTACCGGATGCATGAATGACTACGGTTAGCGTACAAGTTGCTATCAATAGAAAGCTCGTGCTATTGATGAAAAGCTGATCTTACAGGAAACAAAAGTTTTGCAGGAGTTAGGAAGACGTCCCGTGGTTGAAAACCAGGAGAAATCTGCACCACGATGTTCCCAAATATAGTGGCACCCGACTTCCCTCTTCAATATCTTGCCATTGCACGTCGAAGAGGTATAGGTGCATCGCAGGACTGTCCTGGAATGAACACTAACGAAGGATGTTAGGCTTTTGTTAGGCTTTGAAAGCAACATAGAATGAAGTTATGGGCGCGTCAGACAACTGCAATGAATTACCTCAAGACGCGAAATGTGCGAGGGCTCGCCTGAGATATTAGTTAGATAACAATATCGGCAGATGTCTAGTCTTTAAGAAATCTCGTTTCCTGACCAGAATAAGAAACAGTGGCATATGTGCCCTTTGTCAAAAAATGGCGTGTCAAAGACGGAATTACCCACGACCTGCAACAGTTGATGACACGATGGGCGATACGAAGGAAGCGAATTTACCTTTGAAATGTGTTTCAACCGACTGAGCAGCTGCCAGCGCCATTACGTCAGAAGGGACTGTCAACTGTGCGAAATGTGACACGTCAATATCGACTTCACCATAACCGCCACAGAGGGTGCATGGAAGTGCTAAAAGAAACCATCCCGTCGGCGACTGTAGAATTGGTAGTTGGTTGTCGAACTGAAATGAGAGAGGCAGTTTATGAGGAGGATTGGAGAATAGCCAAAGTGTCATGCCAGGCTGAGCTGACGAAGTGTCTGATGAGATCTTTCAAAGAATTGTTGCTGGTGAATTGTAGGATTGTTGCGGTGTGCGCACGAGTAAACAATATTATATACTGGCCGCAGGCGTGTCTGGGAGTACTGGGACCAAAGGTGATGAAGGTCTATATCAGAATATGGGCGGGTCAGGATTCATGGATACAACAAAGCACGTTGCACGTACGAAAAAGACAGCCGGTGTAGTGGGGAGCACGGTGTAGGGGTTAGGAGCACCGTGCAGGGCTTAGCGTGAGGCAGGAGCAAGGGTTACTAGGGGCATAAGCGCAAGGGGTTAGCACGAGGCAGGTGCCAAGGGTCTTGAAGGTTCGGGGTCTCGTACAGTACAATTGACGGACGGACACGAGTACATGAGCAGCATCCTGAGTCCTGACATAGACGACATTCCCTCCCTCTTCAGAGCGCGAGGCTGGCGGATCCACCGGATTCAACGAGAATGCAACAAAAATGCCAAGTCAGGCAGGCTGCCCTCCACACCCGAACTTGAACATGGGCATCGGATCGAAGGAAGTTTTGATTGGCATAATGTTTTGGGATTAGCATTGACAAGGAATACTGGACGCAAACGGAAGGTTGTCTGATAGAAGCGGTGAGGATAGAGATACGCGAGGGCGGTGAACTTTGACTAAATATGCTTCCGGGCGGTGATCGCATTTGTAGCAGATATAGATGGGCCAGTGCATGGCTATCCAATGTACTTGTGCTGCGGGATATGTATCATTCATCAACTGGCCGCTTGAGCTCAACCCTGCAGTCAGCCTGAGCACTAAAATGTCTTCCTCAGCGCAGGACCAAATCGACCTCGGGAACACGTTTGGGGCACTTTTTGTCGGGGTCATTCTTGCATCAGTGTTAGTAAACTATCTCCTCACAAATCTCAGCGCTTCACCAAGTTCTGACATCATAACATATATCCTAGTCTCTTTGGTCTAAGTAATGTTCAAGCTTTCCTCTACTTTCAGACGCATAGGGGCACCGGGATATCATTCCATATTTTAGCCGTACGTCCATACTTTCTTTTTGTCAATATAGCTTTTGACGTTACGTTAGGTCATCTTGCTATGGTGTGTATCACTTCGAGTTGCCATCATCGAGCGCGTCCAAATTACGCTGTCTCCTGAACTTCTAGGACACTCGATGCTCTGCACCTTGCCTTGATTGTCCATTGTGTCTATTATTATTTGGTGACCAACTACGCGAATATCAGTGCACTCACAGATATTGTATGGAGCTTCAAAGTGGGTTCCTACCTCGTGTACCATCTACTATGGTACTGATGGGTTCATTCAGCTTCAGATAGTCATCGATGTAAGTTGCATTTCCTACGCTCTGCGATCTGCCCCACACATGCACCACAGGTTTTACTCGTCTATGGTGTGCAAGTGTAAGTTCGATGTGTACTGTGATATTCAACTTGATGATCCAAGTGATGCTTGATTGGTCCACAGTATGTATGCTTATCGCATATGGATAAGTATGTGCTCCCCTAATAATAGATTTCTACGACTAATGTAATGAACCTAGTCAGCAAGGGCCGATCAAGAACTGTCCCTATCATAGTGGTGGGTTTGAAATAAAATAACGGTACTCGATTCTGATGGTCCAATATTAGTGGATAATCGTGGTACTGATTTCAGGTGGGTCTGTCACCTGGAAACCCTCTTTGCTCGATCTTGAAAATTCTTTCAGGTCCTGCCATTTGTGAGGGTTTCACTGGTACTCTTGTTGCTATCTCATCATTTTCACCTCATGATAGTCGCTGCTTGGAGCATGTGAGCGATAAGCATACTCCATGGCTTTACGAAGTATGCTGATAGCGAGTAGATATCAGTGCCATGTGTTCACGGATTTGGTCAAATTCGAGTGGGTGACATTTATGGTTCTAGGAACGACCACTTTCCTCGATCTCGTCATTGCATCATCGCTATGTTATCTCCTCGCTACCTCCCGTACCGGGTTCTCCAGGCAAGCAGCGGTCCTTTCCCTGTCGGGATCTGATATGCTAACGTGGAGTACTTAGCACCGATTCCTTCATAACAAAGCTGATGGGTTACATCATTAATACTGGCTGTCTGACGAGGTATTCCTCCTTCCATACTATGTCATACATTGACTCACAATTAATGCAGTATGTGTTCAATGGCAGCTATTATTACAGTGAGGTTTCAATGATTTTACCATCCGTCTTGTCTCTGAGGGTCACCTGCAGTGCGCAGTGATGCCGAGCGACTTCATCTTTCTCGGTATTGAATTTTTAGTGGCCAAATGTACGACCAAAGCATTCTCCGAAAAATTATGCTGACCACTGATGGCTTTTCAAGTATATGTCAACTCTTACCTCGCGCTCCTGAACGCGCGATACTACTTGCAGGTCGGCGCAGACCCCATCGATCGTTCTGAATTCAACATGCTCCCCGGCGTGTACCGCCCGGAGCTGCACATTAAGCCGTTGCAAGACGGGGAACTCCAGGCATCTCAGAAGAACATGTTTGAATATCCCGGCGACGAAGTGGTGCACTCTACTCAATCTGTCAAGGTTGGTAGCTGCGTTACTATTGCTAAGGACTGAATAACACACATAGCCACAGCAGCCGATTGAGGTGGCGGTGGAGATGGATTATTTCTCGTCAGTGTAGTGGATCTGTACTATGTGTAGTATGCGTTGATGCTCCTTCGTCCGTCTCTTCGCGAGATAAGATTCGTGTGTTATTATTCTGGGGAACGGGAGAAATATAGTTCACTACACTTGTATTTCGTTTGTTCATTTAATATGTGACAGTGATGCCCTTGGACCAGCGTACAAGGCCGCTAGCAGCCTCCGGTTCGCATGTGATGGAATATCTTCCTCCTTGTCGATATTATTTTTCCCCAGGTTGTCCAGGATGTCCATGCAACACACAGCGAACAATCCGATTCAGCACAAACGGGCAGGTCGAATGATGATGTATCCGCTGAAAACAGCCGTGATTTAGCTCGACAGAACGAGAATCAATAAACTCACCGCATTATACCAAACTGATCACCAAGCTCGCATTGAGGAAAGACTGCGTGATCGCTGATAATCCTTGGTACAAGGACGATACTTGTTGGTGATTGGAAGGAAAATCGTGGAGGGCAGCGATAAAGTGACGCTTAAAAGTGTCTCGTCAACGTTTGTAAGCTACAGCATTGATTGAAGAGACGACGGATAGCACAAGGAAGCAGAATCACCTTGGAACAGTGCTTTACCCGGCTGGGAAGCACTGTGACTGTGCGACCACCAAGTGAGGGGCCGGACTCTGAGCGACCTGCGGCAGGCAATTTCGTAGATTGTGACGCATCTAGATTGACATCTTGTGCAACGTCCATGGAAGCCATGAATATTGCATACAATCTCTGCATGTCGCTGAGTGTTAGCTGTTGGAAGTTGAATGACACCAAAACTCTTACGAAGTTCTCTGCAAAATATATCTGCTAACATTAAGTGGGGCAGGCGGCAGTTACTGAGTATATTTTACACAGGATCAGGCGCTTAGGATGGCCCTGGCGTCGCGAATGAATCTCGACTCATCTGTGAAGGAGCATCACCAATGCTTGACGATCCTCACGCGCACGGTTGACTGATACACCGCAACCCGAGAGGCAACGGCTATAACACGAGTGTAGGTGAATCAGCATCCTCGTTATTCGTGCAACTGGGTGTCCGAACTTTGAATTCAAACATCAGGATTCAACTACAATTGCGAATGTCTCATTGGTGACAAACACGATATCAGATGGAATTTTCACATTTCGTGGGTTTGGGTTTAAAATGCCAGCACAAAACGAGGCCTCGTTATCAACTATATCTCACATCCTGCAACCCGCTTCGAAACTCGTGCACCACATGCTTTGCACACCAGTCGAGGTTTTTCTGTACTCACCTGATCAACACATCAAAAATTGCGATTGTCGGATTCAACGAGAATGCAACAAAAATTTGGGATGCCAAGTCAGGCGTGCTGCCCTCCACACCCGAACTTGAACATGGACATCGGATCAAAGGCAGCTTTGATTGGCATGGTGTTTTTGGGAATGGCGTTAATAAGGAGTAGTTAACGCCAAGAGGCGGTTGTTTGGTGGAAGCGGTGAGGGCGGCGAACTTTGACTTATAAATGAAAATATGCTTGCCTGATTGAGGTCTTCGCTTTTGCTGGAGGTCATAACGTCACCGCACACTCCGTGGGAGCCAGAATGTTCTTGAAAGGTATGCTCGTGATGAATTGTGGCTTCTGTGCTGGTAGAGTGGATAACACATTTGTAACAGATATAGATGGGCCATTGTACGGCTATCCGATATTCTCGTTGTGGCTGCGGGATACGGACCATTCCTTTACTGGCCGCTTGAGCTCAACCCTGCAGTCAGCCTGAGCACTAAAATGTCTTCCTCAGCGCAAGACCCTATCCAACAAATCGACGTCGGGAACACGTTTGGGGCACTTTTTATTGGGGTCATTATTGCATCAGTGTTAGCAAACTACCTCCTCGCAAATCTCAGCGCTTCACCGAGTTCTGACATCCTAACATATATCATAGTCTCTTTGGTCTAAGTAATGTTCAAGCTTTCCTCTACTTTCAGACGCATAGGGGCACCGGAATATCATTCCATATTTTAGTCGTACGTCCCATGGTTTCTTTTTGTCAGTCCATCTTTTGATGTTACTACGTTAGGTCATCTGGCTATGGTGTGTATCACTTCGAGTTGCCATCATCGAGCGCATCCAGATCACGCTATCCCCTGAACTTCTAGGACACTCGATGCTCTGCACCTTGCCTTGATTGTCCATTGTGTCTATTATTATTTGGTGACCAACTACGCGAACGTCAGTGCACTCACAGACATTGTATGGAGCTTCAAAGTGGGTTCCTACCTCAGGGGATCCATGTAGCATTTACTGCAATACTGATGGGCTCACTCAGCTTCAGATAATCATCAATGTAAGTTGCATTTACTACGTTCTACAATCCGCCCCACACATGCACAACAGGTTTTACTCATCTACAGTGTACAAGCGTAAGTTCGTGTACTATGATATTCAACTTGATGATCCAAGTGATGCTTGATTGATCCACAGTATGTATGCTTATCGCATATGGATATGTATGTGCTCCCCTAATAATGGATTTCCACGACTAATGCAATGAACACCTAGTCAGCAAGGGCCGATCAAGAACTGTCCCTATCACAGTGGTGGGTTTAAAATAAAATAATGGCACTCGATTCTGATGATCCAATATTAGTGGATAATTGTGGTACTGATTTCAGGTGGGTCTGTCACCTAGAAACCCTCGTTGCTCACTCATGAAAATTCCTTCAGGTCCTGCAATTGGTGAGGGTTTCACTGGTATTCTTGTTGCTGTTTCATCATTTTCACCTCATGATAGTCGCTGCTTGGAGCATGTGAGCGATAAAGCATACTCCATGGCTTTACGAAGTATGCTGATAGCGATTAGATATCAGTGCCATGCGTTCACGGATTTGATTGAATTCGAGTGGGTGACATTTGTGGCTTCAGGAGCGACCACTTTCCTCGATCTCGTCATCGCATCGTCGCTATGCTATCTCCTCGTGACCTCCCGTACCGGGTTCTCCAGGCAAGCAGCGGTCCTTTCCCTGTCAGGGTCTGATATGCTAACGCGGAGCACTTAGCACCAATTCCATCGTAACAAAGCTGATGGGTTACATCATTAATACTGGCTGTCTGACGAGGTATCCCTCCTTCCAGACTATACCTCATATTGACTCATATTTCATGCAGTATATGTTCAATGGCAGCTATGATTACAGTGAGGTTTCAATGATTGTACTGTCCGTCTTGTCTCTGAGGATCACCTACAGTGCGCAGCGATGCCGCGCAACTTCATCTTTCTCGGTATTGAATTTTTAGTGGCCAAATGTATGACCAAAATATTCTCAGAAAAATCATGCTCACCACTGACGGCTTTTCAAGTATATGTCAACTCGTACCTTCGCGCTCCTGAACGCGCGACACTACTTACAGGCCGGCGAAGACCCTATGAATCGTTCTGAATTCCATATGCGCCACGGCGTGTACCGCCCGGAGCTGCACATTAGATCGTTGCAAGACGGGGAACTCCAGACATCTCGGAAGAACATGTTTAAATATCCCGACGACGAAGTGGTGGATTCTCCTCAATCTGTCAAGGTTGGTAGTTGCGTTACTAACACTATGCTGAGGACTGAATAGCACACTTTTAGTCACAGCAGCCGATTGAGGTGGCGGTGGAGATGAATTCTTTCTCGTCAGCGTAATGGATCAGTGGTATGTAGTATGTGTGGATCCTCGTCCGTCTGTCTCTTCGCGAGATAAGGTTTGTGAGTTATTATGTAATGTTCTGGGGAACGGGAGAAATCTAGTTCACTACGCTTGTATTTTGTTTGTATATATGTGATAGTGATGCCCTTGGACCAGCGTGCAGTGTTCGTCCATATTGGACTACGATCCGTCCAAGCCTTCCACCACGGTACTCGGTGCATGGGCGGAATCAAATCTTTACTCCCCACAACAAAATAGAGGGAACACTCGCAGCCAGAATCTCAGAGGCAATAAATCACCCTCCACCACTGTTGCGCCCCTTGAGTGTCCAAACCGCACCAGGAAATAGGCACCGCAAAAACATTTATACCCTTCCCGAAGCTTGAGATTTGGGGTGGTAGATGTATGAGGAGTTTTTCCCCTCGCGCTTGGATGATTCGAAGATGAACAACTGAGTGTTCAAATTAATGCCCAATATCCACCGCGATGCGTCCCACAACCACGGACCTCGCAGCAAAGTCAGCTCAAAACAATAGTCATAAAAGCACCTATCCCTCAGAGAAAACGCCAGGATGATCCAACCGACCTAGAGGCTACGTCCCAATAATGTTTCAAATCAAGTTCGCCCAACCCATTGAGCTATGCGTCTAAAGCTAGAAAAAGGCTTAGCTGGAGTAGCATTCAGACGATTTGCTATATATCACGCACTTTGATTCTTCTCGCACGAGATTGTGTCTGATACCAGCCTGCGCGATGAAACGTTTGGGCGTCGGGGTCACATATTTAGGCGGTGCATTCTCGTAGCCGGGTTCGCTTCGTTCGAAAATAGATAGATCGGAAGGAATATGTGGAGTGAAGAGGAAGTGCGGTAACCCGTTGTCACAATCATCAACATGGTCCTTACGTATATGGAAATGCATAGCACTGGCTGCAGACCTGAGCGCTTGCTCTACACAGCCATTAACCTGTGCAGCGAACACAAGGATGACTTGAACTACCCCACTTCCTTGACTCCGAACCAAACGCCCACTGTCTCAGCTCAGTCCGTCCCTCGCGTTGGTGATTGGAGTATCTGTATGAGTTGGTTTGAACGGAATTTTCGTGAGTGATACTCTGAGCTGTAAAATTGACCACTCACTTATCAGCGACTTTGGATACCCGCAAAGAGCTCTTGTGGATACTCGAATAACTTCGGAACAATACCTGCATACATAGCCCCAAAGCCATCTTGTGGGTCACGATCGAGTACCTGTAAGACGGCATTTTCGTGAGCAACTTGTGCACTTCTAATGAAAGTGAACGAGAATAGGCCCATCATCTCACCGACAATCTTTGCCCCTGGGCAGAAATCCTGTTCTAATTCAAAGTTCCTAGTAAACTTACTTCGCATATAAGTATATTCTGCGATCGGCCTACCCCAAGGGCCGACCATGTCTTCCCCAACTAGTAAAAAGCGAGAGGGACCAGAGGTCGTGCCCCGCCAGACAATCCAAGGCCATACCGGCTGGGTGATGGGTGTTGTGCACCTGCCTGGCAGACGACGGATCTTGACGGGTTCGGAGGACGGCTCGCTCCGACTATGGGACCTAGAAAGTGGCACACAGATAGGAGAGGACTGGAAAGATGAGGGGAAAAAGGCAGCAGTGTGGGCCATAGCATTATCTCCAAACGGCAAGACTGTCGCAAGTGGAAGTGATGGCGGGATAGTGAGGTTGTGGGATATCGAGAAGGGGAAGGTCGTCACGAAATGGGCAGGGGACACTAATTACGTGTTGTCAGTGTGCTGGAGTGGGGACGGTGAGCGAGTCTTGAGCGTATCTGACGACGGGACAGCAAGAGTGTGGGATGTCAAGATTGACAAAACAGTCCTGACAATCAAGACCGGGCACCACTTTGTGTATACGGCGATCTACTCGCCGGACTCAACAAAAATTGGGACGGGCGGATACAATGAGAATGCACTAAAAATCTGGGATGCGAAGACGGGCGACTTACTCGACACACTCAAACACGATCGAGCAGTTTCGACGTTGACATGGACGTCGGATGAAAAGAAGCTTATCTCCGGGACATGTGATGGCCCGATTCGAATATTCGACACAGCCACTTGGCAGCAAATCGCCATTCTGGAGAGTCACTTGGACACTGTCCGCGCCCTCTCCTTATTTCAGAATGGGCGCCTCCTTGCGAGTGTATCATTTGATCATACAGCGCGTATATGGGATCTCGACACCAACCTCCCAGTCGGCCCACCCCTTCAGCACAAAGAGGATTTGAGATGTGCAACCCTTTCTGTTGATGGGAAGCTGCTAGTCACGGGCTCCACCGACAAAAATGCGTACGTGTGGGACATTCACGCTATCCTGAAAGAAGCTGGTTCCGAAGACCTCCTGTTCATACCCAGTGTGAGTGTAATCTCTTTGCTAAAGACCAAGCTAATTTCCTATTCACAGGTCCCAGCTAGAGAGTCGTTATTGAATGTATGTGACATGTTTCCCGATCTTTTCAATCATTTTATATCAACCTTCTAGAGTGATGCTACGCGACGTTCAGCCCACCTCAAGGACGCCCGTCGACTACCACCAGGTTTTTTCGATGACGTGGGTCGTCGCCGTTTTGAATCAATATTCATTCTGACCTGTTTGCGTTCAGTCCTTCCCAAGGTGCAGTATCGATCCCCGTTCCTCTGCCAACCACCGCGCTCTCACATCCTCTTTGGTGAATCCACGTGCGCTCCTTGGTCGCTTTTTCCACCGCTCTCACTCCGGCACTGGTGAAGCAGTCGAATTGCAGCAACGCCCCAGGCGCACTCTCTTTTCTCCTCATGGTCCGCATGTCGTTGAAGTTCCTGCAGTACAGGATAAACGGGTACGTCCTTCGCGTGCGTTCCCAAACGCCGTGGTTCAATGATGATTTCTCTGCAGCCATTGGCCGTTACTCGGCCGCCAGAACCACGTCCTACACCCCCTCGACCTGTCACTACATTGTGGGCTTATCTTGTGCTTTTGCTCTGCTGCGCATCTCCTCAAATGGTGACACGAACACAGCAGCAGAAAGGCCAATCACAAGACCAGGCTCAGGCATCATCATCGCAAACTCAGCCTGCCGCCCCCTCGTCGACGACACCTCCTAGTATTGCGCCAGGTGGGACAGGCACACAGTCGTGACCCCTTCTATCGCGGGCTCATTTCATGCTTTTTCTCTGCTGTCCATCTCCCCCCACATGCAGACAGTCATTAATACTGCAACATGTAGACAACTGCTTCATCTTTGGTCTAGTTCTCTTTTAAATTTCAGTATTTCTTTGACAATGTCTTTCGCTATTCTATCAATGTCATCCATTTAGACACAGACCTTCGATTTCCACAACCTCCTCAACGTCGGGTTGGTTTTAACGCTATGAAGCATATGCTGGTTAGTTTGAAACGGCGCGTGATCAGAGTATGGAAGAACTCATTAGGCATAACACTGACGAACCACAATTATGAGATCATGCTGGGTGAGATGGTTAGGCAGAAGTGGTGTGGAGCGGAAAATTTAGAACCAGAAGAACTTGGATCCTGCATAGGTGATCATGAGAGATGGCAAATGGGATGTGCGGAAGCTCTAACAACTGAGAACTCCTGAGACTCACCATGCCATCCACAGGACGATCTTGACTGCATGGATGATAATGCGGAACGGCTTGACTCTGGGCGGCTGCAGAGTTCGAACATGCGAACAGACGCAATGAAAGTTTATTGTCCATGGCCACGGTTTGTATCCTCCATCCCCGTTTCTTGACTTTGAACAATGCTCGTCGTCATTGGTCAAACTACAAACGCTTCAGATTACTACGTGACTTATTGCTCATACTTATATGGTGGATATGCTCTGCTCGTGTGTCCCCTTCATCAGTGTTCCTATGCTCACATATATGCTTGCAGTTCATAGCAGAATAACGTATAGCGCTCCGATACTTGCGCACAAGGGGGAGAACTTACTAATATGTTGGTGATGCGGGCATCCGGGTCATCAAGACTTGCCTTCTCCATGGGGACAACATATGGGACGCACCTATATTAAGGCGACTTGAAGATGGGCGCCCAACTTCCTTGACTTCGAACCAAACACCCACTGTCTCTGGCAGCTTCCAAACGGTCCCTCGCATTTGTGATTGGAGTGTCATCTGTTTGAGTTGATCTGAACAGTGTTTCTCGTGAGTGATACTTTAAACTGTGAAGCTGACCACTCGCTTACCAGCCACTTTGGATACCCGCAAATATCTATTGTGAATTCTCGAATAACACCGCAACACCACCTGCATGCAGAACCCGAAGCAATCTTGTGGCGTGAGCAACTTGTGCGCTTCTAATTGAAAGAGAATAGGGCAGGCAACTCACCAACAATGTTTGCCCCGCCAGATAACCAGCTCTAATTCAAATATCCCGGCAGGCTTCCTTCGCATATATATTCCACGATCTACCATCCCAAAGGCTGACCATGCCTTCCTCGACCAGTGAAAAGCGAGGGGCACCAGACGTCGTGCCCCGTCAGACGATACAAGGCCACACCGCCTGGGTAATGGGTGTTGTGCACCTGCCTGGCGGACGACACATCATCACAGGTTCAACGGACGGCTCGCTCCGACTATGGGACCTAGAGAGTGGTGCACAGATAGGAGAGGACTGGAAAGATGAGGGGGAGAATGAAGGAGTGTGGGCCATAGCATTGTCTCCAAACGGCCATACCGTTGCAAGCGGAAGTGAAGATGGGAAAGTGAGGTTGTGGGACGTCGAGAAGGGAAAGGTTATCGCCAAATGGACAGCGGACACTATGATTGTGTGGTCAGTGTGCTGGAGGGCGGATGGTGAGCGAGTCTTGAGCGGATCATGCGACGAGATGTTAAAGGAGTGGGATGTCAAGAGTGGAAAAACACTCCTGGAAATCAAGACCGGGCACTACCATGTGGATACGGTGATATACTCGCCCGACTCGTCAAAAATCGCGACGAGCGGAGAATACAAGGATGTTAAAATCTGGAATACAAAGACGGGCGAGCTGCTCGCCACACTCAAACATGATCGAACAGTTTTCGGCTTGACATAAACATCGAGGCTTATCTCCGGGTCAAGGGGTGGCTTCATTAGGATCTTCGACACAGCCACATGGCAGCAGATTGCCGTTCTGGAAGGTCACACAAACACTATCCGCGCCTTCTCGTTGTTTCGAAATGATCGCCTCCTTGCAAGTGTATCATATGATGGAACAGCGCGTCTGTGGAACCTCGACACGAACCTCCCAGTTGGTCCACCCCTTCAGCACAGAGAGGATTTGAGATGTGCAGCCTTTTCCAGTGATGGAACACTGTTAGTTACTGGTTGCGAGGACAAAAATGTGCATGTCTGGGACATTCACGCTATCCTCAAAGAAGCTGGTTTCGAAGATCTACTGTCCACTCCCAGTGTAAGTGTAATTTCTTTGCTGAAGACCAAGCTAATTTCCTATTCGCAGGTCCCAGCTAGAAAGTCGTTAATGAATGTATGTGACGTGTTTCCCGATTTTTTCAATCATTTTATGTCAACCTTCTAGAGTGATGCTACGCAACATCCAGCCCGCCTCAAGGACGCCCGTCGACTACCACCAGGTTTTTTCGATGATGTGGGTCTTCACCGTTTTGAATCAATATTCATTCTGACCTGTTTGGGTCCAGTCCTCTGCAAGGCGCAGTATCGATCACCGTTCCTCTGCCCGCCACCGCTCTCTCGCATCTTCTTCGGCAAATCCACGTCCGCTTCTCGGTCGCTTTTCATTGCTCTTCCACCGCTCTCACTCCGACACCGGTGAAGCAACCGAACTTCAGCAGCGCCCCAGGCGCACTCTCTTTTCTCCTCGTGGTCCTCATATCATTGAAGTTCCTGCAATACGGGACAAACGGGTACGTCTTTCTTCTGGTATATTTTCAAACGTGGTTCAACGATTTGTCTGTAGTCATTGGTCGTCACTCGACTGCCAGAACCACGTCCTTCACGCCCTCGACCTGTCACTACATTGTGGGCTTATCTTGTGCTTTTGCTCTGCTGTGCATCTCCTCAAATGGTGGAACGAACACAGCAGCAGCAAGCCCAATCACAAGATCAAGACCAGGCCCAGGCATCATCATCGCAAACTCAGCCGGCCGCCGCCTCGACGTCCACGACACCTCCTGATACTGCGCTAGCAGTAGGCACGCAGTCATAACCCCTTCCATCGCGGGGATATTTCGTTTTTTCTGTTGTACATCTCCTGGGACTGCAGTATGTAGTTCTCGTTTGCGTCTAGTTCTTTTATGAGTACTATTATCTCTTTGTCGATGTCTTTCGCTAGTCCATCAACGACGTCCATTTCCGTTCCTCGGGCGGTTTGAATGTTATTCCGTGAAGACGCCCCAGGTAGTTTCTAGCAACATGTCCAGGCTGAAAATCTAGCTGCTCGTGTGTCAGTCATCCTGTCAGCATCAATTCTGACAGTGATACCAGCACGTCCATAAAAACTAACTAACATTTCCTAGGCATGTGTAAAACTCCTTACACCGGGATACATGCTGCCTAACTAGCAGAGATGCAGCAACATGCTATGTTGGTCCTGATATGCTATCTCTCCCTATGTCATTGTAAACAAGTCGTGGCCAACGACGAGAAACGCTGAAGAAACACACGAAACAAAACAGAACCATGTTCTGGATTGCGAGAACGACGACGACGGTAAGGTACAAGCTAAGGGAAAGAGGTGTCTACGATGCAATGAACCATATGTGTAGGCGTACGTAAGCCACCAGGCTTACAGTCATCTCCCCATGTGATTACTTAGGTGGTAACATTCTCAAGGTGTACTCGACGACTGGCGAAAATACCACAAAGGAGGAACGACTATGTGCCTTTATTGCAAGTAGGCCCCTTGCCTGTGTCCGTCATGTGTCCTCAACCAACTATAATGAGAACACTGCATTCAAGTTAGCACAGGAAGCCTTGGCCAGCACAGCTTTACCGTAGCGCTCACGAGTACCTTATTCGCTGCCTTCTCACAGATGTGCATCCCCCTGCCCTGCTTATCTGCCCACCTGCAACTGCGATCAAATTACTCCTGGCGAATCCCGTAATTTGTATGATTCTTCCCTTCAATAGTGCGATACAAGTCACGTGAGTATCTGTCTCTATGATGACTTCTTGCCTTTCATCATAATTCTCAGCTAGCCATGAAGCGCTCAAAGCACTACCCACTGATGTCCTTGTGACTCTCAGTCCAGTCTTCACATATGACTTAGTCCTTGTTGGAGTTATTGGAGGGGTCTCTCTTGGAGTTGTCATTCTTTGGCTATTGGTCGTCCAGCACACGCGAACTCAAAGCAAACGTCGCATCCGATGGGACCTCTGAATCCGCGCCTCTCTTAAATCCAGATCGAACACGAGCTGATCTCCAGGTGAGAACTCGATGGCGTCCCCCACTTACCCAGCACAGTGAACTGATTGAAGAGGGTGAATAGAGGGATCATACTCCCACTGGCACATTAGACACTGACAGTGGCGCATTACTTGGCTTCATCTGCGCAAATCTGGATTTTTACCAGAACTTCCGTGATGGCATCACAGAGACAAGGGTCCCGCTTGGCTCACTCTCATCCATCCTATCAACACAATTTGCAACTCACAATGCGATGTTGAGCTGCGGAGTTTGAATTTCAGTTGAAGGTCGTAGTGTTCTTCGTCTGCGTCTGACATCCGACAGTGTCATCCTTTCTCTCATACTCTCGATTTTTTATATCTTATATGTTCGTGTAATGATGGACGCTCTCCGGGATCGATTGATCAATATTGATAGCCTCGCTGAACGCATTTCTGACTTCTCGACTCCGGAAACTCGCTTTCATCTACCCTGTTTCTTTGCCTAGTGACCTCAATTGATTTTTGAATATTGAGCTGCGACCACTTCCTCAGCAGGTCACGACTACTTTTCCAGCACCCGGTACTACTAGTACTCTCGCAGTTCGACGTGTCAGCGCTATGCAAATCATTATTGTTACCTAAGATTAACTCGTTCGTGTGCCGCCCCTTATCCTTTCATGTCCGTTGGACAAGTTTACTCACGTTGATCTCTCAGGAGTTGAATGTGAGCTGTTGGAGAGGAAGAGAAAGATCGAGAAGGCCAATATCGAGTAGGATCAGAGTAGACGGTCAAAGTAATGATACTGAGTACGCGTTGGACGGAAATGTGGAATCTGAATTACAGGTCAATTCATCAGCCGGTATCCGGTCTTTAGGAAATCCCGCTTCCTTATCAGATGGACCTTTCACATTTCGTAGAGTTGGGCTGAAATGCCAGCACAACGCATGGTCTCTTCACCAACAGGACCTCGGTCACGAATCGCCAATGTGAGCGTCGCCGTTTCGCCATGCCATGAAGCCCCAGGGTACTGGGATGAGGATCTAGATGAAGTCAAGCATTATTTTTCTCGAAGTATATGGGGCGCACTGTCTGTCTAGAGGTAGTATTGGATTTGCGATTTTTGCATGGTAGACAGCGACATCTGGTGAGTTCCTTGGCTTCTTGTAGGATATCATGTCTGACACCAGCCTGGGAGACGAAACGTTAGGGGTCGAGGACATATTTAAGCGGTGCATTCTCGTAGCTAGGTTCGCTTTGTTCGAAAATATACAGATCGGAAGGAATATGCTGGAGTTGAGAGGATGCGCGAGACCCTGTCGAATGTTTGTCACAACCATCAATGTCGTTCTTACGTACAAGAAAATGCACATAGCACTGGTTGCAGGACCCGAGCGCTTCATCTACACAGCAATCAGCCTGTGCACGAGAATACCAGTGTGGCACACACCTTACAAGACAACTTAAATGAACGGGCGCCCAACTTCCTCGATTCCGAACCAAACGCCCATTGTCTCAGCTCACAATCCGTCCCTCGTATTGGCGATCGGAGTGTCGTCTGTGTGTGTTGGGTTGAATGCTATTAGAATTTCGTGAGTGATACTCCAAGCTGTAAAGCTGCCCATTTGCTTACCAGCGACTTTGGATACTTGCAAAGATCTCTTTGTGAATAACTTCGGACCAACACCCACATACATAGCCATCTTGAAGGTCGGGATTGAGTTCCTATAAGAAGGCATTTTCGTGAGCAACTGGTGCGCTTCGAATCGAGGTGAAAGAGAATGGGGCCGACAACTCACCAACAACCTTTGCCTTCAAGCAGATATCCCATTCTACTTTAAAGCTCCCGACAGGCTTCTCTGACATACCTAGTCCACGACTCCAAGCGCGAACCATGTCCTTGAAGCCAGGAATCGTACCCTGCCAGACGATGCGAGGCCACACCAACTGGGTAAATGGTGTTGTGCACCTGCCCGGCGGACGATGCATCATCACAGGTTCGAAGGACGGCTCGCTCCGAGTATGGGACCTAGAGAGTGGCGCACAGATAGGAGAGAAATGGAAAGATGAGGGGAAGCATGCAGCAGTGTGGAGCATAGCATTGTCTCCAGACGGCAAGACTGTCGCAAGCGAAAGTGATGGTGGGATAGTGAGGTTGTGGGACATCGAGAAGGGGGAGGTCATTGCAAAATGGACAGGGCACCCTAGGCATGTGTGGTCAGTGTGCTGGAGTGCAGATAGTGAGCGGGTAGCGAGCGGATCCATCGACGGGACGGCAACAGTGTGGGATGTCAAAAGGGGCAAAACAGTCCTGAGAATCCAGACTGGACACGCTTGGGTGTACGCGGTGATCTACTCGCCCGACAAAACCAAAATTACGACAGGTGGAGCATATAACGTATATGAGAATGCAGCAAAGATCTGGGATGCAAAGAGGGGCAAGCTGCTCACCACACTCAAACACGATCGATTAGTTTGCAGCCTGGCATGGACCTCGGATGGACAGAAGCTTATTACCGGGTCATTAGGCTCAATTATGATCTTTGATACTACCACTTGGCTTCAAATCGCCGTTCTTGAAGGTCACACTAAAGTGAGTTCAGGCGAGCGGCGCACGAAGCGGGAGCTAGTAGAATAAATATATCTCAGGCTCTATGAAAAGACCTCTAGTAAGAGCGGGTAAAGTACCTAGTAGAATAAATATCTAATGGTATGTTAGCTCTTTAGAATAACGCGAAAAATATATGAGACTTACATCTCAGGCTCTATGAAAAGACCTGAGATGTTCTAACGACTCGTTCGGTCCTTTATAGTACGGATAGGATAGATAAGTAAATGATAAGTAAATTGTCCGTACTTAGAGATAGACATTCCAATATCGACGAGCCTCGGCCGACGTCAACGCGTCGCCTCGTCGTACTCACTGGTTGCGCTCGTACTGTTTCACTCTCATCTTCTACGGTCCGTCTTCCGTTTCCTTCGTCTCGTCAGATTCCAACACACACATCCTCGGTCATCAGCATCTCCTTGTTTCGGAATGACCGCCTCCTTGCGAGTGCATCACCTGATTCCACAGCACATCTGTGGAATCTTGATATGAACCTCCCGGTTGGTCCACCCCTCCAGCACAAACAGGATTTGACATGTGCAGCCTTTTCCAATGATGGAAAGCTGCTAGTCACCAGTTGCAATGACAAAAATGCGTACGCGTGGGACATTCACGCTATCCTCGAAGAAGCTGGTCTAGAAGACCTCCTTTCCATTCCCAATGTGAGTGTCAACATGTCACCCTCTCAGCCCCCCACTGACAACACACTACCAGGCACCAAAAAATTGTCTCAAACAGAAGGCAAATACATTATTTCATGGCACTTCCGAGTCAGGAAAAGAGCCCATTCCCTACTCCTTGCAGGACATAGATAACATGTCATTTTTGGAAGTACGTGGCAATTAGCATTTCTATTCATAGTTGTCATTCGGACTAATGTGCTCTCAGTCCTCCGCAACGTGCGGCGCTGTCAGTGCTCTTCTCAGCCGAATTTCGTCGCTCCTTCACCGCTCTCGATCCAACAATGGTCCACATGAGCTCCTCGGTCGCATGTCCTCATTCTTGCGCCACTTCCAACCCAACACCGATGAAGCAACCAAACCTCAGCGACCCTCAACTGGATGAACTCATCGGTCGCCTGACCTCACTGTTCCGCTCTCCACTCGACACTGATGAAGCCATTGAGCTCGTACAACTGCCCAGGTCAAAATATCTCCTCTCCAAGTTGCAGTTGCCATGTTGTCGACGTTGCTGCAATGTGAGACAGACAGGTATGTCATTCTTCGGTGTGCGGATTGCTGGTGTCTGATGATCTTTGTGTAGCCAATATTTGTTACTTGGCCACCAGAACGACGCCCTCTGCCCTCTGCCTGTTGCCACTACATTGTGGGCTTATCTTGTACTTTTGCTCTGCTGTGCATCTCCTCAGTGGGCTGCAAAAAACACAGCAGCAACAAGGTCAGTTGCAAGCCGAAGTCCATGCCCAGATGCCATCATCACAAACACAACCTACTGCTGCCTCAACGTCCACAACACCTCCTTTTCCTGATGCTAATACTACTACTCCAGGTACAGCAAGCACACAGTCACGACCCCTTCCATTGTGGGCTCGTTTCGTGCTTTTTTTCTGTTGTGTATCTCCCCCACATGTCGATAGTCATTAATACTAGCAGCATGTGGATGACTATTTCATATTTAAGTTCTTTTGTAAATCTTGTTGTGTCTTTTGCTTGTTCACCCACGATGTCAGCACCATTCCTGGGTGCAAGTCTGTAGACCTAAATGTTCCCTACCCCAGCTGCACGTGCACTCCCTCCCAACTGCATTTCCTGTGTGGCATGCATGCCGCCCAGTTAAGGCCGTGGTGGTGCTCTATCTGGAAGTCCATACGCTCGAGTTAAGTCACTCAGAACCCAGAACATGGTGACCATGCGTTTTGTTTGGGCCTTGCGAAGCTGGTTTTACTTGCAGAAGTCTTCTGAGGCGACCCCACCAAGTATAAGACGGCGTGATTGAGTCAAATGTGTTCATAATCAAAAGATATCAGATATATGACTATGAATGCAAATCTCTTGGCGCCAGTTTTATCAGCGCGGTTTTGATCAGGACTTGGCAAAAGTCTCACTTCGCGTCTCTATCAAACTCCATACATCGAACTGGGCTTGCAGAGAGGAAATATTGATTGCAGTTCGCCATTATGCCATGTGATACGTCTTTCAACATACCTGTCTTGCGATCTTGGAATTGAAATTTGTAAGTCTGCCGTTCCAGTCGTCAGGTGTGAGCAGATGCGTCACAGCAGCCACTGCAATGGGATCAAGTGTTGATGAGAAGTGGGAAACAATGTGAAGCGCGCGTCAGGAAAGCATTGCCAGCATAACTTGAAAAATTTATCTGCACCTTGGAGTTCAGGCAAGGGCGTCCTTGGTGAAGATATCTCAGTTAGTTAGATGATGGAAGATAACTAATCCCAACTCAACGTCATATCAGACTTCTCCAATCTGAATTCTACAAAGGGCATTATGATGCTGTGACATAGAGGAAAGATAACGAGCACTTATCTTGCGCTATTCCATCCGCTCGGCAAGCCACTGGCACCCCGATCTCCACCTATCCTCTAGCATCACTGCATCCTCTCAGTGGAGGAGTTCGCTGCGCTCCACACTGGCATAGGTCTTGCATACATACCTGCATTATACCCTCCTCTTCATCGCCTCAGGCCTGTACCCCTAGACTTCTAGTTATAGTATAGTCCAGGATCCTATTTTGACACGGGACTTGTGGTCCTCAACTTGAACTGACCCTCTCAACATCGTCCTTACAATACTTCCCAGCTTTCCTTTCCTTTCCATTCATGGGTAACTATGTTTCTGCGATAGACAGAGCAACAAAGGCCTGCTCAGAGGTCATCAGCCATTGTCAAATAGAAAAAGATTCCAAGAAGTTCAGGGAAGAGTACAACTTCAAAATACTCCTTCTCGGTGGGTACCTTGGAATTCCTTTCTGGTCTATTTCAACCTCTCCTCTTCAATCGAGCCATGGTTATAAGTCATTTCCTTGGTTCTGCTCCTTAACTGACTAAGTATTTTGTTCTCACTGCTTAAATCCGTCCACAGGTACCAGCGAATCTGGAAAGTCGACAATTGTCAATCAGATGAAAATAGTTTATGGACATGGTTTCACCAACAGCGAGCTCGTGACTTTCCACACAATAATATATCACAACACCCTTGACTCTGCACAGGCCATCATACTCCAGATGCACAAGATGAATATGGAGTGTATAAAGCCAACCAATCGGGTGTGTTCTCTCTAAATGTGTCTCCTACATTAGCTCATTGCCTTCGGTAGGTATTTGCTGAACGCATTATTGAATACAGGATTGAACATGATCCCAATTTTGTTTTCTCGGCTGATATTGCACAAGCCATTCATGAGATATGGCAGGACCATGCCATTCAGAAGGTTATGGACTGTGCGAGCGAGTTCTATCTTATGGACTCTGCAAGCTAGTGGGTACTTGTCTTCGCTTAATAACAGGTGGTCATGAAGTGTATGTTCGCAGTTTCTTTACGGAGGTACTCTGTATAGGCACCCCTGACTATATACCAACAGAGAATGATGTACTGCGAGCTGGAGCTCAGACAACTGGTGTAACGAAAACACGGTTTCAAATAGGATGGCTTTCGTGAGTGCATCAGCATGTCAATGGTTCTCTTTTTGATCATGGTCCTGTAGCATTCATATGTTTGATGTTGGCGGCCAGCAGCTCACAACGCAAGCAGTGGATACACTGTTTTGAATCTGTCAACACCATTGTATTCTGTGCCTCGTTAGTGGAGTACGATCAGGTGCTACTAGAAGAAAAAACCCAGGTAGGCCACTGTATGCAGGCAAGCACTAGTCATAACTGATTTTGCCAATAGAATCGCATGGCTGAATCACTAGATCTTTTTGATACTGTGATTCAACTCGCGCTGGTTTCTGCATTCTTCTTTCATCTTACTGTTGAACAAGATAGATGTCTTCAAGAACAAGCTTCCGAAGGTCTCTTACATTTTACAGGGCGCACGCAGATTCATTGACACTTTTGCAGTCACCCATCGAGACCTACTTCCCAGAGTATACAGGTGGCGCAGACACAAGCAAAGCGGTACAATATATCCTACATCAGGAAAATGTTCGAGTGCTTTTTTTGCCTTATTTTACTTAGTAAACTACATAAGGTGGCAAAGGAGAACAAGGAACATAAGAAAACTTAACACTCAGAAATAATGAACTTAAGAAGACTCAAGCAAAATTTATTTCTAAGCAAAAGTGTATATGTTAGCGACATCACTGAGACATGTAAAAACGAGCGTGAAAGTGACAGCAGGACCAGATCAGCGGAGGGGGGTGCGGCAGAGAGTCTAAGCAATAAAATGTGGGACTCGGAGCATTACTTGTAAGTAAGAAGATGGAGGGGGGGGGGGGGTGCAGCAAAG